>NC_138885.1:58592387-58831672 GCF_965194825.1 Balaenoptera physalus
GGACCAGAATGGGCCTGCTAGAAAGATGAAAGGATATATGCAAAACACCGGTTTTAGTTATTTTTTGAAATAGAATTTTATGGTCAGAAAGAACAGCTGCAGAGAAGACATGTGTATTCAATTTTAGATAATAGATATATCTTTCTGGGTTGATGAGCTGAATGTGTAGTGAAGGAAGTAGAAATCATGAATTTATAGTAATATTTTATGCAGACAGAAACTGAATCATATAAACAAGTTACTTAGCTAACCTGACCTAAAAAACACACACAAAAAAACTGCATCCTTTAAGTGAATCAAAACTGTGTGTGTGTGTGTGTGCGCTTGGAGATATGACAGAGACTATGGACAAAATTACTGGAGGTACCCATTCCCAGAAAGATTCCCCACCACAAAAATGCTAGAATTTTATCAAAACATACATGATGGTGTTTTTCTCCTTTACATCACATTTCCTATTGAGAAACTGTTCATACATTTACATCCTGAGGTATTTTAGCGAGCTTTACAAGATTATTTCTTATATATATTTCTAGTGGCAATTAGAATATTTCAAATGGAAAAAACCTAACATTTATGCAGTGCCTAATAGATATATCAGTCTCCAGGCTAGGCATAAACATCTGTGTTTTCTCACAGAGAATCACATCAAGCTCTGCAATAAACTTGGACAACATTTTCTAGAAGTTACTCTTTTTCCTATCATTCATTTTATTTAGAATATGAGAAACCTTGTTAGCTGGATGCCTTATAAGCTGGGCTCACATACCTGTGCAAATATTTGTTGTCTTCTTAAATTACATTTTGACCATCAGCAGTTCCTAAATCGAGCACATACACTATAAAAGGCAAACCAACAAAGAAGTATGTAAAAGATCTTCATATGTCTCTTTGCACAGCTACCAGGGGAGGTGAGCTAGCCCCATGAATGTCTGCACTTTGATACAAGAGCTGTGATAATGAGGAAAAGTTAATGGATTTTTATCTATATCAACCTCATGATCATAGACCTTGTTATTTTTATTATTCTTTAAGAAGGGGATTGGTGCTGCATGAATACGAAGGCATATATTCACAGCATTTCTTAGATTTATCAGTACAGGGGCTACAAAGCCTTCTTTCCTTTCTAGGTAGATAAATTGAGTTCCATGCAGTTTACTATGTAGGGGTCTTTCAAATGAGACCACAAAATCTTAAATCCTACTCTCCTGCGTGGACATTAAAGGTGCCATAGCACTTTCCATAAGAGTGGGGGCTTGTCACCATGCCACTAGGCAGATTCCTGGGACTTATCTTAAAGTCCAACAGTCAGCTTCTCTCCACAGGGTATTAGTGTATTAGGTACCCTGGAAAAGTTCAGTATATTTATTCAATTTATTAAAAATGTTAACCTAATGGTTCTGAAAATACATTTTTTTCTTTCTTTTTTTTTTTTTTTAAAGTAAAAAGGAACCAAAGGTCTCCTTAGGCAGAGTTACTATAATGTTTGTTGCATGAAATCAAACTTCCTTCCAAAATATTTGATTAGTCCCTTTTGAACACAAATGCCTACAGTATTAATTTTATTTAAAAACAAAAACAACTGATATGTAATAAAAAAAAATCTTGTAATCCATGATCCATGCCTTCTGATACAGGTAATGTAAAACAAATGATATAATCTACAAAACCATGACAAATGAAAGACCTGGAAAAGGTTATGGTTTGACAAGGTAACATTTTTGAAATCTGGACACCAATCAAATTGATGTAACTATTGGTGATGCAACACTCTTTGACACTAAAGTCTTTACCACTGTCTAAAACATAGAGAAGAGCCCATTGTGATTGCTTAACGTCAGCTTTTGTTCATAAGCTCTTTCATAAAACTGAAACGAGGAAAATGATTTAAAGCAGTTCAATTTGTCTATTTACCTTAATCTTTAACTATTCCCATATGTCTGGCTACATGATGTATGACTCTTCATAAACCAATTTTTCAAAGATATACACGACAGAAAAAAAGTCAGGCTCCTAACCTTTTATGCGTTGAACTTTTATAGAGCTCTAGAAAACAAAATGCTTTTAGGTTTCAGAAAAGGAAAAAAAGGGCAAGAGGTTATTTTCTTTCTCTCTCCTCTCAGTAAATATTTGCATCAGTGAAAGCAGAGCATGCACTAATTTCTAGGTACGTGAAGAGTCCCGTCCGCAAACATTGATGATAAAGGTCTTTCTTTAAAAAAGAGCTACTTAAAAAATAATAATGCATAAATTAAGATCATTAAGCTCTTACAAGTCCAGTAATTGAGGTAGGAATATTGTGCTAGGTATAATACCATTCAGTAGGGTGAGCAGAAAATACAAAATGCAGATGAGAGATTCCTTACTATAAAGAGCCTGAATCATGATCATAGAAGATTTAGCTTCAATCCTATGGAAAACAGTAATTGGAGAAATCAATCAGTGTTGAAATAGAATGTGCTAATTATTTTTAAAATATCACAAGATTAGTAAACCAATTTTAATTAATTTACATGACTTTATAAAGATGGAAATAAAGAAAAATTATAGCTTTTTGTTCATTCACGTAACCAATATTTACTAAGTACCTACTGTGTGCTTGGAGCTGGATGAACAACTATAAACAGGACAAATTCACATCCCTGCCCTCCTGGAGCCTATAATTTCATTTTAAACTAGAAAAACCAGCTTCAGGAGCATTATTATCAAGTTACAATTATGACTCAAAGTAAAAGTGAAGTTTTTCTGGTACTTTTAGCCCCTAACCCTCCTGCAAATTTTGTACTATAGCTTGTGTTATTTCCAGGGGACACTATAATTTCCCAGTTGGTTTGCCCAAACTACAAAACCTAGTCTTCTCTCACAAAAAGGCACAAAACATTAGAATTCTGGTGATGAATATAGAATGCAGAACAGGGAAAGAGAACTAGTGTTTGTTACGTATCTAACCATGTGCCTAGCCCAACTCCAGGCACTTGGCATATTTTTACCACATTCACACCTTTCATAAGCAGATTAAGATCAGCAAAATCATTTTATAGGATAGTCTTTTATTTTAAAATAGAAAAAAGTCAAATAGAAAAACCAATGAATCATTAAAATTAACTCTTCCTTCAGTGTGTGGAATAATCAGCTCGTATTATACCACTACTTCTCCATCTGTAATTAGATAAATAGCACTTTTTTTTACACAGATTTTGTAAAGGGGTCTTAATGAAGCTTATCATATCAATTGATAAGCTATAAGATTTAATGCAACTTCCTAAAGAGGTAGCTTACATGTTGAAAAAGGTAAACCTGTCAATGTGGAAAAAAAGTAACATTCAAATTATTATCATCATCAAGCATTGTTGAAATCTAACATATGAAATCTGCATGACAAAAATCAGGATGCTGTCTAAAGTTTAACAAAGAATTTTATTCTCAGCAGCATCACAGGATAATTCTATGATTTGTCCATGCCATTTGACCAAATAACCATAAATGCCAAACTAAGATTTTAGTACCAGCTTCTAAAGTACATGGAATTTATGTCTCATTTATACAATAATTATCCCCCAAGCGAAATACTGAAGTATATGTTTATCACACATATATGTATACACAGACATTATATACCTATATGTAATATTTACTCTTATACATATAGGTATACTGTAGCTCTTAAAATCCAAATGTAGCTTTTATCATTTTAAAAATGAGAAAGAAGCATAAAACTTACAAAATAGTTGCTAGGACTTATCTAATGTGATATCATTTTAATGTGCATCCTCAATTTATTAAAACTCTGAAAAGGAACTCAGTAAGTGTATGAGGATGACAGGAAATTTTTATATATCCAAATTAAGCATATTCCAAAATAATTTTTTTCTATTAGTAGGAATCCTAATTTCTAATCTTATTCCAATCTCAGAATTAAAAAGTTGTCATCTTAAAGCAATTTGAAATAACTATAGAAATGAAAACCCCTAGTAATTAGAGGATGGAAAGTTGGTAAGTGTTTTAATGAAAATATACTGGCAATTCTCACAATGATGGAAGAAGTAAACACACCCATATGATATTCGGTAAATGACTAGTCTGTTTTGTTAGAAATCTTGCCACTTATCTTGTTCCTAATCCACTGATAAAATAAAGAAAACAATTAATAGAAATCAGACAGGTATCACAAGGTATGTGTTGTTTTCAAAACTTTAAAATATTTTATTAAATTATTTTTAAATAAAATAATTTTTAGATACATTTCACCTGAAGTAAAAATGATTACATTTTGCTATTTAGCTCATTTGAACCAATACATTTTAAATCAACTATTCACAAAAACCCAACTCACTTAAAATAGGTTTTTTTAAGTTCCAGCTTTTTTCTAATGGTTCTTTTTAAAACTTCAAGTACACTTGAGAAACTGATTGTGGATCATGTATACAATGTAGGGTCAATGCTGTATTGAATTTCCAGACCATTTTCAGACTACCTTCTGGCAATGGAAGCATTTTGACCACTGACACTCCCTTTGGGTATATCTGACTATCCTGGTACAATGCACCATTCCCCATTATTGAATCTACAACAAACTGCTGTAGGTTATTCATTGATTGTTTAAGTATATTCTTTAGGAGCAAATAGAGAACTAATCTGTAAACAATCACATAAATAAAAAATCAGCAGAATTCCTGCTTCAAAGATGCTTTGAGCTTAAGCACTTAATTATGTGCATTCTTTGATTATATTGTGTCACATTCAATAAAGACATATAGGAATTCTACTTCTTTATATCACTGCAGATTCTTCTCAGTGCTTCGTTGTACCATGCAAGGAAATTAAGAAAGCACATTCCAAACCAACCATACCAAGTTAAAGAGCATCTGCTCCCTTTTTATACTCATATTTTTTTTCCTGGATCAATCATATTATTCACCAGAATGTTTATTTAACCAACAAAGATGCTAGCAGTGATTCTATAATTTTTTAATATGAATCACCTACATATCAGGTAAACTGTTTTCAGCTTCAAGATATGCATGCATATAGGCGTAGGAGTCTACATTCATCTTAACTAGACTGCATTTTAAGAATAAGCTTGAGGACTCCTGCACAGTGTTCTTAAACAATTCAGAACCTGAGAATGTGTGTGGTGGCATGTGTGAGAGAGCAGACAGCTCTGCGTTCATTCTCACAGGCCCTCTGTCAGTGCGTATTTAGGACAGCTTTCTAACATGAAATCAGCTCAGCTGCAGAGTCGATTTCAGGGGCTTCTGAGAGTGAGAGACAGAGAAAGAGACAGAGAGACAAAGAGAGAGAATATTTCATCTCCTTAAAATGTATTTGCTGTTCCTGTCCTCTCAAACCCTGAAAGTGTTTTCTTATTTCTCAGGGAAACGACATTTTGAGGATACATCTATCATATCAAACTGATTTCTTTTTGTTCAAATTAGCTTGGCAGGCTTTCAATAATTTGACAAACATTTAGAAATGTTTAAGAATAAAGTAAGATATTCAAAGTTATATGCTTTCAGAAAAATATGTATAGAAATGTGTACACTTTAACACCTGGCTTTGAAAAAAAGTGGTGAGAAAATGAAGTGGAAATATTTTTTACAGTCATATCATGCAAAGTTTTGTTTTATTCTTTTGTAAAATATACTTTTGGTTGGTTAGGTTTTATGTGTTTTGTTCTGTTCTGTCTGCAGCAAAGCTTTCATTGAAGCCACCATCTGCATAACAGGGGGAAGAAATGTACAAAGTACTGATATCAATAAACAAAAAAAAAAAAATCACAATTTCATCTAAATTCCTTCTCTGAAATGCAACAGCAGCACTGCTTTGATGTGGATGCTTTTATTTACTCAACTATTTTTACTTTAAGACAGCCGAGAAGGCCTGTGGAAGAAACTCTCATTTTGTTGCCTTGCTAAAATGAGTTCGGTACATTCTTGAATCTATTCCAACTAATACTATATGTGAAAGTAGTTTATTTTAATAAAACATTTCAGTAATATTGCTTTCAAGTGAGAAATAACCAGGGACTAGAAAACAATTTTAAAATACAAGCAAGCAAACAACAAAAAAAGAAAATGTCAATTTCTATGGCCAATGTCACATTACTACTCACTTCCCTATTCAAGTTTATAGAGGTCTCCAAGTGTAACAATGAACGATCCAGTTCAGTTAATCTATGTGATTATGCTGTGGGGACCTGTATGTGTGAGAGAATATGGCCCATTCACAAAGGACTTTGCACTATGAAGCGAGGGCACAGAGATGGAAGTCGGTTGCTTATAAAATAGTGAAAAAAAAATATGCCGATGATGTGAGAGATTAAAAAAAAGAGTTCTCTAGAGATACCTACCCTAAGTTATGACCAATTTCAAAAGGTTTTTTCTTTAGGTGGCGAGGAAATGCAGTGCAAATATTTTTTACAATCTTCTTAAAACATCATGTAAAGTTTTATTTTACTCTTTTGTAAATTATACTTTTGGTGGGTTAGGTTTTCTAATGATAATACTTCCCAGCTTGAGGTCAAGCTATTACCTTTTTGTCTTTTTTAAATTAATTAATTAATTTTTTTTTTTAACATCTTCATTGGAGTATAATTGCTTTACAATGGTGTGTCAGTTTCTGCTTTATAAGTGAATCAGCTATACATATACATATATCCCCATATCTCTTACCCCTTGCATCTCCCTCCCTCCCACCCTCCCTATCCCACCCCTCTAGGTGGTCACAAAGCACCAAGCTGATCTCCCTGTGCTATGCGGCTGCTTCCCACTAGCTATCAGTTTTACATTTCGTAGTGTATATATGTCCATGCCACTCTCTCACTTTGTCCCAGCTTACTCTTCCCCCTCCCCATGTCCTCAAGTCCATTCTCTAGTAGGTCTGCGTCTTTATTCCCGTCCTGCCCCTAGGTTCTTCATGACCATTTTTTTTTTTATTCCATATATATGTGTTAGCATACGGTATTTGTTTTTCCCTTTCTGACTTACTTCACTCTGTATGACAGACTCTAGGTCCATCCACCTCACTACAAATAACTCAATTTCGTTTCTTTTTATGGCTGAGTAATATTCCATTGTATATATGGGCCACATCTTCTTTATCCATTCATCTGTCGATGGACACTTAGGTTGCTTCCATGTCCTGGCTATTGTAAATAGTGCTGCAATGAACACTGTGGTACATGACTCTTTTTGAATTATGGTTTTCTCAGGTTATATGCCCAGTAGTGGGATTGCTGGGTCATATGGTAGTTCTATGGTAGTTCTATTTTTAGTTTTTTAAGGACACTCCATACTGGTCTCCATAGTGGCTGTATCAATTTACACTCCCACCAACAGTGCAAGAGGGTTCCCTTTTCTCCACACCCTCTCCAGCATTTATGGTTTGTAGTTTTTTGATGATGGCCATTCTGACTGGTATGAGATGATATCTCATTGTAGTTTTGATTTGCATTTCTCTAATGATTAATGATGTTAAGCATTCTTTCATGTGTTTGTTGGCAATCTGTATATCTTCTTTGCAGAAATGACTATTTAGGTCTTTGGCCCATTTTTGGATTGGGTTGTTTTTTTGATATTGAGCTGCATGAGCTGCTTGTAAATTTTGGAGATTAACCCTTTGTCAGTTGCTTCATTTGCAAATATCTTCTCCCATTCTGAGGGTTGTCTTTTCGTCTTGTTTATGGTTTCCTTTGCTGTGCAAAAGCTTTTAAGTTTCATTAGGTCCCATTTGTTTATTTTTGTTTTTATTTCCATTTCTCTAGGAGGTGGGTCAAAAAGGATCTTGCTGTGATTTATGTCATAGAGTGTACTGCCTATGTTTTCCTCTAAGGGTTTTATAGTGTCTGGCCTTACACTTAGGTATTTAATCCATTTTGAGTTTGTTCTTGTGTATGGTGTTATGGAGTGTTCTAATTTCATTCTTTTACATGTAGCTGTCCAGTTTTCCCAGCACCACTTATTGAATAGGCTCTCTTTTCTCCATTGTATATTCTTGCCCCCTTTATCAAAAATAAGGTGACCATATGTGTGTGGGTTTATCTCTGGGCTTTCTATCCTGTTCCATTGATCTATATTTGTTTCTGTGCCAGTACCATACTGTCTTGATTGCGTCTTGGTAGTATAGTCTGAAGTCAGGGAGCCTGATTCTTTCAGCTCTGTTTTTCTTTCTCAAGATTGCTTTGGCTATTCAGGGTCTTTTGTGTTTCCATACAAATTGTGAAATTTTTTGTTCTAGTTCTGTGAAAAATGCCAGTGGTAGTTTGATAGGGATTGCATTGAATCTGTAGATTGCTTTGGGTAGTATAGTCATTTTCACAATGTTGATTCTTCCAATCCAAGAACATGGTATATCTCTCCATCTATCTGTATCATCTTTAATTTCTTTCATCAGTGTCTTATAGTTTTCTGCAAGCTATTACTTTTACATATAATACTTTTATTGTATGGAATTTATCAGCTACATATTTTATATTCTTGAAAATGCATATACTTTACCAAGATACTCACTCAGAAGGGCATTTGGGGAACTTTTCCATAATTTTTAATAGAATCATTTTGCTCCTTCTAGGAAAATGTCTTCTTTCAATTTAAGAAAGACTCTTGCTACTGCTAAAATTGACTGACATATAAAAGCCCGTATCAAACAAATAAAAAACATATTCAAGCCACCAATGAATACCAGGTAACATCATCCTAGTAGTATTTTTTTAACTCTACACTTACACATTTATCACGTTAACTGTCATTATCTTTTCCGTATGTATATACTCTTATTAAACTATGAAGTATTTAAAGACTTGAACCATATTTCATTCAGAGCCTAATTCACATGGCAAATTTACAATCAGTATTTGTGGTAGAAGAAAATGGAAAGGAAGGAAGGAAGGAAGGAAGGGGAAAAGGAAAGATGGACAGGCTTGAATAAGAAAGCTAAATAATAAGAAAACCCAAAAGAAAAGAAATGGTTTTAAATATCTAACAATATTAAGTTAAACAGCCTTTGCTATCAGTCAGGGAAAAGCATTAATCTCTAATTAAGTCATACAGATATAAATATGGTTGCTGGCCTTACTATTTATCTATTATTTCAACATGATTTTTTTATTATGTAAGCTTACCTTATTTCATTATAATTCTCCAAGGACACATTTTGTGGAGGTGAGTTTATGGGGTTTTTTTTTCAAATAAAGAGAACACATTCCACCCATTGCTGCCTAGTTTCTGAACCACGTTGTCATAACTAAGCTTCCCTCTGTGAAAGCCACACAAAAACACCCAAAGGTATTATGAACCATCGACAAATGGTCCCCTTAGGAACCGCTGGACAACAGCAGCAGCCAACAGCACACCTGGGCTCAGAGTCCTGCTACCTAGGAAGACTCTACTAGCAAGAGTCTCAGACTGACCTCAAGTCTGAGGGAAAGTTGCAAACATGGTCAGTTTCTGGGAGCAGAGGCTACAGCACTCACCCCAAGAACAATCTTCACATGTATACAGTAAGGAAAGGATTACTTTTGGTAGTTTAAGTGAATACGGTCTTTCTTGTGCATTCATTTTTGAACTACAAAGAATGTCAGGGTGTCCCTAAAGTACTACTGAAATTTTTAAACTCAAATTTCATTGTCAGAAGTTGAAATTCTATGTGCTGTTCTTTTCCAGTAACAAGCAATGCATTTCCTTCTCACAACTAATATGGATTTCAATTCTACCAACCATAAGACAAGGTTACATTATGGTCGAGAGCAATCACCTTTCATTTGACATAGGGTCTGAATACATTCCCTAAAATTGCACGATGTATCTGTCTTGAGCTTTAAAAGCTAATAAAAATAAATTCCAGTGTCCTATTAATTAGTCAATCTATTATTACAGTAAAAAATGAAGATGCTACAAAAATTAAAAAATGTTAAAGATTTGGAAAATAATTTTGGAATAATCTTACTAACTCAGGGAAGGGAAAAAAGGATATATAACACGCTTAATGCTATAAAAGAAGAGTGGAGTAGAATTTAATTGTATGTCTGAGAAGAGAACAAGGAACATATTTAATTTCTTTTCAGTCTGCTCAGTTATAGTAATTTTTAGACAGATTGGATAATTTGTAAAATGGAATAATTTATTAAATTCTACTATTTAGGTAGGTCAATTTTATGTGACGTTGAGAACTGAGCATCTTTCCTAATGGGAAAGGGCTTAATGCCAAGTAGACACTATATATCTTGTTGAATTTGTTGAGTTTATTTGAACTGAATGGGGTTTTGCATAGCTTTCATCTAGTTCACCAATGATGATGACGTAGGCTAAAAATAGTGAACAATATTTTGAGAATTTGTGAAGAGAGAGAGAAATTGAGAGGAAATAATTAGCTGGATAAGTTTTAAGTTTAACTGAGAGAACCTCACTAAAAGATTTCATAAAGGCTTATTCAGTATTGACATATACATGTAGTTCCCCTCTCAGCTGGAATGACTCCAAAAGGGCTGTCATGGTCGGTTGAGTAAATAATACATGCTTTAAAAACAATTATAAATCTGTATTCACCTGATGGACTTTGTATTCATTCCAGTCAATTGGGCATATAATACTCGTTTAAAAAATAAGTACATATAATGCATTAAAAACTGCTTAAACGCCCATTTAACCAGAGGGGCCAAAACAGCTCTAAAATGGAGCATATGATTAACACTAATGGAAGTTATGCATATGTAATGTAAAGGAGAACCCCAAACCCTATTAAAAATGCCCTTGGCAGGAGAATGACAGCTGGGAAACACTAAGATTTAAGGCTTTTGAAAGCTGGCTCTGCCCACAAAGCAGGCAATAACTCCCAGGGTGGTGAATATTGGGGTGTAATACACTGATATTTAAGATAAAATAATGCTAAAGGGAATGGTAGTAACAGCCTGATGATAAGTAATGTAGCACTGTAATTGCGTTGCATCTCTCTACTTAAACAGCTATTCACTGACGATGGCTCGTTCCAATCTCACTTAAAGATCCTACCCAGGACTGCTTCTTTATAATGTCAAACACAAGAAAGACCTATATTTTAAATCGTTAATGAGCATAATGTGGAAACAATCTCATAATATTTTGATTCACAATGTTTTCTTTCTGAAAAGAATGTTGGACATATGCAACAGTTGGCAGAAAACCAGAAATGATTCTGGCTTATTTCTTGTCTGGTTGGGCTTTTAAGAGAGTATTTACCAATTAGCCAGATAGATGGTGAGATTTGGGAAGCAATTAAAAGTTTGTCTGTGGTCCAAACTGCTTCCCTATTAGCCCGAAAAAAAAGTTTTAAAATGATCCGCAGAGGTGCTTTGTAGCTGGGGAGTTAAGATGAGGGAAACTCCCTGCTAAAATACGAACAATACCTGGACATAATATGCATTAATCCATGAGCACTCCTCAGGCCGTAAATTAACTTCATAGATAAGTTACCCATGACCTAGGGAAAATGAGTGGTTCTCTACAGCAATGGGATACAGGAGGGAGCAGTCTGATGGGAGAAAACATTTAAGGTATGTTTAGCATACTTAGAGGGTAATAAGACAAGAGAGAAGGCTATGAGCAATCAATGAAAGCATGGATCTGTCTGAAGGAGTCCTGAAAACACACTCAATGTTCTCATCTGTTACTTTGCTGATCACTTTCAAAGTAATATCATATTAGTAACTACTAGAATTCTACTCCAGTCTCACCCTCTTTTCCATTTCCAGTAGTTTGAATGTTGCTAGAATGTGTGTATCTTGAGTGCAGGGATGTTTATATGTATAGTATCTAGGTATTATTACTACTACCAAGAATAGTGCCAAAAATGAGGAAGGCACTCGGTGAGTATCTGTTGAATGAATTAACTGAACGAATGAATAAGTAATAACAGTAATGCTTGCACAGGCACAAAATCAGAAATTAAGTTCAAAGTCAAATGATGAGCTAGCTTCCTATTTAGTCTTCCAAGGTGTAATGAAGATAATTTCAGCTATGAATAGATGTTTTGACTAGATTAAAGCTTTGAGACAGATAAAACGACATACAGAGTAGAAGATGCATAAAACAACTAGCAGCAAGAGGAGAAGGGAGAAGACAAACAAAACCAAAACAACCCTGGGGATGTTTTGGAGGGCCATTAACAGAAGAACACAAAAATGAAAATACATAAAACAAAAGTCCCTTAGAGACTCTTGAATCTCGTTCTAGTCTCTGAAAGGCTGGCATGTTATGTTTACTGTTCTTTATTCCCATGAGACAAATGCTGCCTTCCTTACTGTCAGGAGTAGTCTCACAGTAAATCCCTATAACCTGAGCCTGGCAAACTTAAGGTCCCAATCCTCTGGGAGTCACAAAATACTGGGCCCCATCCAAGAGGGCACAAAGGTTTCCTTCCAAACTCTGTGCCCACTTTATCACCTAAATACAGTGCAGCCCTGAAGAGTCTCACCTCTGCTGCCTCTCTCTATAGTTGCTGAAACTCAGTTCCAGGGATGTGAGTTGCCAGCAGGATGGAAAAGTGACTACATTTTGTTTCCCATCCTCCTCTATCCTTCCTACATAATGCACCAAATATCGTCTCGACCAGTGAGAAGATAAATCTCCCAAATTAAAGGAAACAAAAAAAACTAAAGAAGTAAATCGGAAAGGGAAGTACAAAAATCTAAAATAAGAACAGCCTGTCAAGATGGCATGATACTATACATAGAAAATCCTAAAGATGCCACCAGGAAACTACTAGAGCTAATCAATGAATTTAGTAAGGTCGCAGGATACAAAATTAATACATAGAAATCTCTTGCATTCCTATACACTAACAATGAAAGATAAGAAAAGGAAATTAAGGAAATAATCCCATTTACCATTGCAACAAAAAGAATAAAATACCTAGGAATAAACCTACCTAAGGAGGCAAAAGACCTGTATACAGAAAACTATAAGATACTGATGAAAGAAATCAAAGACGACACACACAGATGGAGAGATATACCATGTGCTTGGATTGGAAGAATCAATATTGTAAAAATGACTATACTACCCAAAGCAATCTACAGATTCAGTGCAATCCCTATCAAACTACCAATGGCATTTTTCACAGAACTAGAACAAAAAATTTTACAATTTGTATGGAAACAAAAAAACCTCGAATAGAAAAAGCAATCTTGAGGGAAAAAAAAAAACAACAACACGGAGCTGGAGGAATCAGGTTCCCTGACTTCAGACTATATTACAGGGCTACAGTAATCAAGACAGTATGGTACTGGCACAAAAACAGAAATATAGATCAATGGAACAGGACAGAAAGCCCAGAGATAAACCCACGCACATATGGTCACCTAACCTATTTACAAAGGAGGCCAGAATATACAATGGAGCAAAGACAGCCTTTTCAATAAGTGGTGCTGGGAAAACTGGACAGCTACATGTAAAAGAATGAAATTAGAACACTCCCTAACACCATACACAAAAATAAACTCAAAATGGATTAAAGACCTAAGTGTAAGGCCAGACACTATAAAACCCTTAGAGGAAAACACAGGCAGAACACTCTTTGACATAAATTGCAGCAAGATCTTTTTTGACCCACCTCCTAGAGTAATGAGAATAAAAACAAAAATAAACAAATAGGACCTAATTAAACTTAAAAGCTTTTGCACAGCAAAGGAAACCATAAATAAGACGAAAAGACAATCCTCAGCATGGGAGAAAATATTTGCAAACGAAGCAACTGACAAAGGATTAATCTCCAAAATCTGCAAACAGCTCATGTAGCTCAATATCAAAAAAACAAGCAACCCAATCAAAAAATGGACAGAAGACCTAAAAAGACATTTCTCCAAAGAAGACATACAGACGGCCAACAAACACATGAAAAAATGCTCAACATCACTAATTATTAGAGAAATGCAAATCAAAACTACAATTAGCTGTCACCTCACACCAGTCAGAATGGCCATCATCAAAAAACTACAAACCATAAATGCTGGAGAGGGAGTGGAGAAAAGGGAACCCTCTTGCACTGCTGGTGGGAATGTAAATTGATACAGCCACTATGGAGTACAGTATGGAAGTTCCTTAAAAAACTAACAATAGAACTACCATGTGACCCAGCAATCACACTACTGGGCATATACCCAGAGAAAACCATAATTCAAAAAGACACATGCCCCCCAATGTTCACTGCAGCACCATTTATGATAGCCAGGATATGGAAACAACCTAAATGTCCATCAACAGAAGAATGGATAAAGAAGATGTGGTACACATATACAATGGAATATTACTCAGCCATAAAAAGTAACGAAACTGGGTCATTTGTAGAGACGTGGATGTACCTAGAGACTGTCACACAGAGCGAAATAAGTCAGAAAGAGAAAAACAAATATCGTATATTAACACATATATGTGGAATCTGAAAAAATGGGTATAGATGATCTTATTTACAAAGCAGATATAGAGACACAGAAGACGTAGAGAACAAACATATGGATACAAAGGGGGAAAGGCCGGGTTGGGATGAATTGGGAGATTGGGATTGACATATATAGAGTATTGATACTATGTATAAAATAGATAACTAATAAGAACCTACTGTATAGCACAAGGAACTCTACTCAGTGCTCTGTGTGACCTAAACGGGAAGGAAATCCAAAAAAGAGGGGATACATGTATACGTACAGATGATTCACTTTGCTGTACAGTAGAAACTAACACAACACTGTAAAGGAACTATACTCCAATAAAAAAATTTTTAAAAAAAGAATAGCCTGCCAAAAAGTCTTATTATTCAATCCTCACCATCTCTCTACGAAGTTATCCCCATCCTTGATATGTGGAAACTGAGGTTAACATGAGAGAATAAGTAACTTGCTGAAGAATGTATTGGGTAGCTGTAATGCATTAGCACTAGAAGCCCAGGGCTCAACCAGAAGACATGGCCCTTTCCTTCACGGAACATACTGCGTAAAGGAGATAAAAAAGTAAATATGAAATTAAATACAGTGTGATGATTGCTATAGGAGCGCCTAAGAAAGCTTCTAACTCAGACCTGAGGAATTAGAGAAAGTGTTAGATACACTGAAATCTAAAAGATGAATTGGATTCAGCAAAGTAGAGGCAGTGAAGACAGACCACGTAGAAGATACATTCAAAAGACCAGAGATAAAATGAGCAGAGTTGTAAAGTTTCAAAAAATGATGCTAAAGAAATCCAGCTCATGTAGGACCTTGTTGGTCATGAAAAGGAATTCAGACCTTATCATGAGACAATGGAAAACCACTGAAGGGGGTTAACAAGGATAAAATATGATCAGGTTTGTATTTCTGAAATATTTCTCTTACTGCAATATGAAACAAATGGATTAGGAAAAGAAGAAAGAAAAAGTATTTAGGTTGAATTGTGGATATATGAATATTTTGTCTAACAAAAATGACAATTTCATATGGTTCAGCCTACTAGTTAGGCAGCTGTTGCTTGCACTAAAGGAATGATAGGGAGAATAGAAATATATAGATGCTTTCCATATCTTCTGTAGCGCTTTTTGAGAAGACACAGATAGCACTTGAAGATTGACTGGATACGGCAAAGAGAGAGAAAAGGAGGCATCAAGAGGGACCCTCCCCCAAAATTTCCAAATACAGCACCTGGGTAGATAGTGATAGCACCCATCTATGTAGGAAAACGAGTGAAAGAAACAGGAAGAAAGAGACAAATAAATGGACCGACTGAAGGAGGTTACTTATTCCCAGAACTCACTATTCCAAGAGTACAGGAAATGGCTTAAAATCAAAATTCTAATTTAAAAAAAATGGATGATATTGTGAATAGATCTATCAACTCTTTATATTTAAAAAATAAAATCCTTAAGCTAAATTGCCAATCCCTATCCTTCTGTAAAAGAGATATTGCTCTCAACCCATTTAAAAAAAATAGGCTCTTAGTTTTGCATAGATTCATAATCTGACCTTCTCCAGGTTGCCAAAGCCTAAGAAATAGCTTCAAGACTATAGATTAACCTTTATAGCGTGCACTTGACATGAATTTTTAAGAGATATAGTGTCTTCAAATAAATGATCCCAACACAAATTTAAGATTCAATCAGCATTAATGGTGGTATTAGAAATGATAACTTCAATTATAAGCATAATGCATTTTCCTTTGGGAGATTAATTTATGTAGAGTAGGTACTTGGAGTTTGCCCTGGTACAGCCATACTTCAAACCTGCTTGTGACCAAGAAAAGGCACTTGTGCTAGTTTGATCTTAGATAATAGCAAATGTTTAAAAAAATTAATATTAATATTATGTAACTCACTTTCCAGAAAGTTATTTTTTCCAGTCCTCTAAGAAAAGAGGTGTGGGTTGAAATTAAAACATTGAAGATGTGAAATTAATCAAGGAAATCTATAATATTGTCCTTGTGTGAATTTTATATTCAACCTATGATTTCAAAAGAAGTAACTACAAAATATTCTGCTGCATAAGAATAAAATAAGCAATTTATCTCAGTATTATTTTTCATCACTTTACTTTTTGAAAGAAAAAGGTAGTTCTTCAAAGAGATACATGACTAAAACTATAAAGTAATTTTTAAAGATGTTGACAGCTATTTTTAAAATGAGGATCAGGAAAGTTCTCCTGAAAATGAAAACAAAAGTCTTTATAACATCAAAATTATCTAAACAGAAAATTCCAAAGAAGAATTTTTTTCTGTACCTAATTTAGAAAAAAACTATTTTTAAAAGAAATTTTCCTGGGGACATTGACAAAGTAGAGTATAAAGATATACATTTCTTAAAGTATATGAATATTGAATCCATATTCAGTATCTATAAAACACATTGGATTATGGATTAATATGATTAAAAATTTTGTTAAACTGTAAAGCCCTAAAGTGTTAATAAGTATAGGTAACATTTACTAACAGCTTTCTATATGCCACACAAAATATATCATATGTTTTAGGTATTTTGAGATAAGTACAATTATTACTCCCGTTTTACAGATGAATAAACAAAGCGTGGAGTTAAGGTTACTCATCTGAGTTCTCCAGGCTAAGGAGTGGCAAAGTCAGCCCTTGATCTCCAATCTGTGTGCCTCTCAAACATGAGCTTAACTCCAGCATGCTCTACACTGCCCCTCCAGCAAAGTATAAGGTGACCTGATATCCTCATATTTACTTTAGATCAGTGTATCTTTTCATTGGCAATATTTAACTAATGGGGGAGGGAGTTGGCACTAAGAGGTGAAAACTGGGGGCTTTGAGTGGAAATATCCACTTATCCTTCTGGGATCATTGAGTTTTTACCAAGTGAGTCATTTATCTATGTAGTTTTTCCATCTACAAAATGAGAATTAGATTAGGTTATACTAGTGCACCATTTAAAGTGGTACTTCTGATATTGTTATTAGTTATTATATAAATTCATCATATAATAAATGAGGGGCCCTTCATAAAAATTCACTTTAAAATGTTTCGATATAATATTCATTAATTCATCCAACATAATACTTGTTATACACCTTGCTGGGTACTTTGAGAAAAAAAAAAATGTCAAAGACATTCTATGCTTTCCATGATATATCAATCTACTTGGAAAGATACAAAACACATGTAACAAGCACACAATTACTAAGCAATATACAGACCAGTGCAAAACAATATAGTAAAAGAAATTCACCTAAATAATGAGGAGATATCGAATAAAAGCATAATCAGTGTGCACAGGTATAGCTAGAAAAGAGAGTTAAAGGATGGGTTTTGACCCAGAATATCAAGGAAGTGATGAAGATGGACATCCAAAGGGAAAAGGTAGGAAAGCATGAGAATGTATATTTAGGGCTAATAACGTTGTAGAAGAAATACGAGCTGGGAAGTTGAGGTAGGGCAATTGACAGCCTCAAAGATCACACAACACAGATTAAATGAGAAAAAAAAAACACCTTGTTTTGACTTGCTTCTTCAAATTGCTTTTGCAATTTGGAAAACAAAAATCCTAATTCTAATATACCGTTGGCCCAAAGTGTTTGCCTAAAGAATCTATTAAATCAGTGTTCCATAAGTTAGCCCATGAGTTTCACTCTAAACAAACTGAGAGAACCAAACCCAAATATTTCCAATGCAAGTTGAAAGGTGGTTCTTCTTAGCCCAAAGTTTTCGTTTAAAAAAATACATATTTATATACTTTAGATTTTCTTCCACCTTGCTTTAATGTTGTCTTAATAACAATTGTGTCTTGTTTTACTTTAATCTCACTTGTGTAACTTTTAATGCTTCCTGCAAAATTCAACAGTTTAATCTGGAGCTAAAGAAATAAAACCTTGAAGACTCTTAAAGAGTTTAAGATTCATGCAGGAAGAAATTACTTGGTTAGTCATGCCTATTCTTATTAACCGCCTGAACTTTGCTTTTGCTGCAGAAGTGGTAGGAGATTGATGTGAAGCCAAGACTTAGTGGATCATGTTGTATGGCTTGTTTTTAATCACTAAATTCAAGAAGCTAAAACTGCATTTTGAATGATTGTATGATTGTACATGCTATCAAATAGTAACCAAACAAGACGGGACATTAATGTGCATGACAAACAGAAATAAGTATCTTCCTTCCTCTTTAGATTATATCAATAAAACAAGTGAATATTCTGTAGTTCAAAAGCAATATGAACACACTTTTAATGGAGGCCCACATATAACTGTCATGAATGCCTTTCCAAATAAGAATATTGTGGGCAGCTACTCAATGTCAAGACATGTTTTACATTGGGAAATTTGTACTTGTTCTCCCAGAATATGCTATGAACACTGCAGTGTTTAATTAATCATGCAGCTACTGTTCTGCAAACTGTCTATCAGGTAAGCTGTGACTATATCTGCATAGAGTACATGAACTAAGACTATGAACACAGAAAAAAAGCTTTTTTTTTTAAACTGCTTTCCCTTGTTCAAAGTAAAAGACAACAGGGCCAGTTGAAACTCTGGACTAAGAATATTCACACATGGCCTGAGAGTGAATGTTTCCCCTAATAACTGGTATTATTTAATATTTGATAAAAATACTGCTCACATTTTTATCAATGGGTAAAAATAATACCTAATATCTATTGGACAATAATTACATGTCAGATACCATGGCAAGTCCTTTGCATAGAACCTCATTATTCTCAATAGTACACTACTGCAGTGGTTCTCAACTAGGACCATTTTGACCCCACGGGACATTTTGCAATGTCCGGAATCATTTTTGGTTGTCAGAATACAGAGCAGAGGGGCTGTGCCATTGGCTATAAGGGGCAGAGGCCAGGGATGCTAACTAAACATCCTTCAATGCACGTGACACTTTGTGCAACAAAGAATTATCCCGTCCAACATGCCAATAGTGCAGAGGTTGAAAAACCTTCCCCTACTTTTATCTTCATTTAACAGGTGAGAAAAATTAGTCTTAAAGAGGTTAAATAAACTGCTCAAGGTAACAGAACTAATAAGTGGTTGAGGTAGGACTCAAACTCCACACTGTTTGACTCCAAAGCCCACACCCTCTCCACATCACGTTCTAGCTGCATTGAACCTCACTGAAAAATCATTTACCTCATTGCACACAATCTTGTAATGCAGCAAACCTACTGCTTTGAATCAGAGGTCCTAGGATTTGGTGTAAGTAGGGCTGCTCTCTACCTGTTTGATCTTCAGGAGTCATTCCAATTCTCATCAGTAATCTGGAAGCCTAGAGCTAGAGCTTCCTTAAACATTTCTCCTAACTTTTTATGATTCTAGCCCCGAGCCTTCTAGCAAGGTTACCTGACCGCCTCTGCATCCCTCCACTGGGTGTTAGAGTAGACCTCCCTTAGGCTTTGACCTCATTCTGTTCTCTGCTTCGCAGCAAGCAGTAGAGGATTCCCTGGAGTGGCCCCCTGCTGACTTTGCCACCTTCTCCATGGAATAGAATTCTGCCTTCGGTGATGCCATGGATGACTTTTTCCACCTCTAGAGAACAACCCAAACACCACTGGGGATGTAAGGGGGATTTGGCACTGCCCTTTCCCTCCAACTATCTATGGAGTATCAGATATTCCTTAGGGAGCCCACTAAGAGTTGACTCTCTCCCACTTTGAAGTAGTAAAGATTCCTAGGGGAGGGAATCCACAGCCTGACCTCCAAACCAAATAGCCGAGAACCCAATGTAAGTTGCTCAGTTACCTGCATGCACCCCAGGGACCAATCTAAAGCAACCCAAACAAAGTTAGCAGGCAACATGAGGCTAGATTCTCCATGTCCTGGGTCACCTTATTTTTATGCTCATTACAGAAGTAACACACATGCTCCCAAAATAGCAGCTTCACTAACCCACAGCATCAGGAGCTGTAATTTGTTTCTAGATATAGATTTAAAATAAAAGAAACAATACTTCCTATTATGTGCCCTTTGAAGGATAAGATTTGTTTCCACAGAAAATGGGATATGGAAGAACACACAAAAATGCACTAAGATATCAAGCAGAACTTAGCCCACTAATGTGGATTTCATTTCACAGTATTTACAGATATCACTGCCAGAAGTATTTCTGGTTCTTGAAACCTGTCTATGTCATACAGTGGTGATGGGTTTTTCTGCCCCAGTTAAAAAATATATAGGTCATTTCAAAGAGGGCGCATGGGGCTGTGAAACCAGGAGCTCTTAACTCTACAACCAAAGCTTGAAATTCTTCACAGGATGCTATAGTCACTCAAAAGCGCTAAGTTTTTATGAGGAGATATAAGATGTAGCCACTCATAATCATGACAGTTCACTCATGATAATCCATGATTGGTCATCTGTGAAAGTAAATAAATGTCTCAAAGTTTTAAAAATATATCATTCTCACACCCAGTTGCACATAGTAATAGTAGATAGGTAGAACATGGAATAGTCATCGTAACTAGGTAACTGGAATTTACATTAGAACCTGAACTTCAACAAATAGTTTCTTCTTATCCTCCTAACTCACCTCTTAGATGCGCTAACAAAGACCAAAATTATCCAATGTGGATCGTATATCCTTGTTGGAGGAGGTCATAAAGAGGACATGACCACAGGGTGACCCAAGAATTGGTCTCCAGCAATTGAAGCAACAGCTCCTTACTCCCGCCCTTATCCTTGGAATGTACATTCTGCCCACCGTTCCTGCACTCAGAGCCACTTCAAGGATGCAGCCTTGGGAAAGTAAGATGTTATTGAGACCATCTGGACTGAGTACCTGACTGAACCCCATTAAGGCCTCTCTATAAACTCTTAGGACTCTGGCAGGTGGGTGCAGAGACCTACTTATCCTGCAGCCACTCAAGACAAGACTCATATGTAAGTTCCTTTGCTTATTGAAACTACCACCTACCAATCTGAAGTGATCAGCCTTTTTCTTCAATGTACTGGGACCAGTTTTCAATTTTACCCAGGGAACTCCCTAAGTTGAGAATCAACATTCCCTTGTCTCCACCAAACCAGCTTCTCTCTGGCAATGGCTCTAATGATGAGTAAAGTCCAAGTAGTAGAATGAGAGAGAAACAGGAACCCTCCAATATCCAGAAACTTAAAGTTTTCTGTGAACAAATACAAAGGAACTACAGCTTAAGTATCAGCGCCGTGAAATCCCCGTTACCCACCCCCAGCCCTACCTAGCTTGGCAGATTTTCTGCTTTAATCCTTCCGAGGGAAGCATGAGACTGCTCCTTGGAAAGGCCAGTGCAGTTCAGAAACACGGGCACATTTCCCACCAGAAGAACAATCCAG
Organism: Balaenoptera physalus; assembly: GCF_965194825.1. Lineage (NCBI taxonomy): Eukaryota > Metazoa > Chordata > Mammalia > Artiodactyla > Balaenopteridae > Balaenoptera > Balaenoptera physalus. The sequence continues at coordinate 58,614,139 of NC_138885.1, forward strand.
ATGACAAGAACCTCATCGCTGGCCTTGGTGCTTACGGTACTCAGGGCAGTCAAGTTCCCTCAATCCCACAGACCATGTGGTCGGGGTGATGCCCAGTGTAGCGCCACTGCTTAGATTTAAAGTGGCCTCTTCCCACTGTCTGAAAGCTAACCAAATGCTTTAGAAATAAAGCACAGTATCTTTCTACTCTTTGAGCTTCAGATACTGCAAAAATGGAATCAACTGCTTCTAGCAGAGCCCTAGGCTAATTTGATTCTAAATAATTCACTGTTTTCTGGTCATCTCGTTATTGTGCTCCCACCCTTATGCAGTCTCCTACCTGAAAACATTCACACACACACACACGCACACACACACACACACACACACACACACACACACTCCTTTTCTTTTACTCCATGTATTTCCAAATATTTAAGCGGGATGAAAGTGAGCTGGCTAAACCAGGCTTGAGCAGGACAGCTGAAGCTGTCACGGAGCTATCTATCTCCCCTTGACATATAAGTCGGCCAAATTGCCATAGTGAAGTAGCAATCATTTGTCTTTTCCCTCATCTCCTCAGAGCAGAATCCGATGCTCAGGGTGGTTTTAGAGTATGGACAGGGGTCTCCACAGTCAGGAAAAGACATCTGATGCCTTCCCTTCCCCTCCCCCAAACCATGTTCAGCAGTTGTGACTCCTCTAAGGCTTGCATGCAGGTCTCCAGAGGTGAAAGGAGCATGGATTAGCCCACTGTGCTGCCTTGCCCACAGCATAGTATAATATTAATTAGTCACCTTCCTTATTATTCAGTCAAAATATGCCAGACTGAAATAAATTACATTCTTAGCACATATTTCACACCCTTGGATCAAGTCTTGCAAGGGTTTTCTTTTATTATTTATAAGATCATGTGCTGTCTTCCTGCGGAAAATGAGATGGTCTGCATGAGGAAAAAGGTAAAAGAAATGCAGAGAAATGAAACAATCAGATATTCCCTAATGATATTTAAAAATAGAAGATTTGCTACTGTTACATACAGCATGTTCCATCTTTTGAGATATAATGGCTCTCTTGTGGTTTAATGGAGAATTACTTTCAGTAATTGATTATTAAAATTTAAAATTGCTAACCGTCTTCATTATTAGATGAGCGAACATGTTATCCTTGTAATTAAAAAAGCCCGAGACTCACTTTCATCCTGTTGACAGAGCGGGCAGACTGCCTCTGCACTCAGACTTGATGGTTTCAGGCTTCTTGTTTGACAAAAATAACCAGCCAGTCATTTGATGATGAAAATGCAGAACATTCACAGAGACTGAGCAGAAAATATAATGAACAAAAAATAAAATAATAAAAGCCCTACAAGCTAATTAAAGTTTTCAGTCCCAACTCATTAAATGCTCTGCATCACTTATGTGATATTTCAGTGTGTTGTGCTCAGGTAACATGGGCACTGTCATGTTAGTCCAGCCTCCTTCAATGTGCCTTCAGAGAGTATCACAACCTTTCCTCTTCCACCTGTACCAGCGCCTGCCCTTTCACATTTCACCTCGAGATGTTACCATTATAAATCGTTGGTCTGGGCAACTTATTACACAAAGGGGTACTGGAAAAATACAGTGTGATTTCCTGTCCTCTGGATGTGTTTAGGATGTGTCTAGACTGGCATGGAGAGCTCCAAGGTTTAAGCACCCTGCTGAGTCCAAACAGCGGTACCTCAAAATCCCTTGCGAAGTCCCCCATCCCAAGAGAAAAAGCGTTATCAGTCATTTATCCACCTACTAGGGGTAGGAAATTTGTCTTGATGGGAGCTTGCATTTCCTTCAATGTTTTCATCATACTAGAGTGTTCCTTTTGTGAAGGCAGCACTCAGTGATCTCCAAAAGGAAATTTTATAACTGTCAATGAAAAGAGCCTATCAAAGGGGACATTTTTCACAACTCAGGTATTAGACAGATGTCAGCCTTTGGGAGAGGAAAATCCAGCAGACTTGAGAAGCACAAATGTGAGTGAAGCAAAGATTTTTGTGCCTGAAGATATATTCTGAAAATCAAGGAAAGCCATCTGAATATCAGCATTCCTATAAAGTCTCAATTGTTTAGCTCATAAAATCCCCACTCAAATGTTCATTTTTAAAAATGGACTATCAATGACTTTCCAATATTTTCTTAAGATTCAAGACCCTCAAGGATGTCCTCTGTGCTTCAACCCAGCCAACCTTGATTATTCTTTAATGCAAATTACTATCCTACCCTTTGTCCACAGTCAGACTATGATATCACTGGGCAATATTAAGATGGTGCTGTAAAGTTATTCTCATTTACTTGTCCTTGTGTTTATCCTCCCAGTTAGATTATATAATTCTCAAGAGTAAGAGAAACTTCTTTTATTTCTTTTGCTATTTTCACTTACCTGCGTAGCCCCTTACCTGATATCAAACTCAGCCAGACATCAGGTCTACCACCCATCTTATTTGCTTTCTGGGTTAGATATGAAAGTTTGACAAGAAGCTGAGATATTCCATACTAATTAAATATAACCTTGAATTTAGGACCCATACAGACTAGCTCAGCCTTCTTCAACCACAGAACAATTTTCTCAATTCTCCCAAGGATGGTACATGGCTAGCTGCATTCTAGATGCATATGAGATAAGTAAATTCATTACATGTAATGAACATTAGGGCATAATACTCGAAACTTCTTGAGAAAGGCTGATCTAGATTGTTCTTTCAGATTACCTTCAACAATCTCACAAAGTCATTAATAAATTTTTAAAAATCCTTTCCCTCTTCCATAGCCTTTCTGGCTTTGGTGATGTAACAACTTTCCTCCTGGAATATAAAGTACCAACCAATTTATAAGGCAATCTCACATGTTACCCCCTCATAATCACTCTTGTCTACCCAAACACCATGACACCTTACTTGTACTAATGACACACATTTTCACCCTCTATCAGGTACCACTATTAAATCACATGCATTCTGATAGCATAATTCACATTTGAACACTTTCCTATGTCTCACAGCACCTAGCATCTCGTTTTAAATGCGTAAGAGATTACAGTACATATTAACTGAATGAATGAATAAATAGATGAAATCAATAGAATGGGTTAGTGCTGGATTTTTTTCCATTTCTCAATCTCCTTTCTTAAATTTAAACTGAAGGAAAATAGCTACCCAATACAAGTGTACTGATTAACTGTTTACAAAAGATTTCTTTCCCATATGGGGATGAAAAACTTATACCCACAAATTCCTGATCTTCCCATCTCAGTTGATGAAAATTTCCCAGTTTCAGTATCTCAGGCCATGATATCTGAGTCATCTTGCCTGTGCCTCTTTCTCTTATACCCCTTACCCTATCCACCAACTGATTTTGTCTGCTCTCTGTCAAAATAGATCCAGACCATTTCTCACCAACTCCACTACTAACAGCTTATTCCAAAGTACCATCATCTACCCCCTAGATTATTCTAATCACCTCCTAAGGTCCCTCTCTGTTTACTGCCAGAAATATTCCATTACAGCATCTCTTGGTTCAAGTCATTCCTCTGCCCAAATCCTCCAATGCGTCCCGAGTTCATTACAATGGCCTATCAAGTCCTACAAGATCTGCCTGCCCCTTCTCATCTTTCACATCATCCTCTGCTACCCTATCCCTCCCTCACTGTCACCAGGCATTCTGGCCTCCTTGCTCTTCCTCCAACCAGGCATTCTCCTGCCTCAGGAAATGCCTCTTGGCCTTTGCACATGCTCTCCTCTCAGCTTGGATTGCTCTTCACCAACATAGATGGGAGGAGAGGTTTGCTCCCTACTTTCTTCAGTTCACTGTTCAAATATCACCTCACTATTAAGACCTTTGGAAATGTATAAATCTGTTTATTCTACAACTAGTTTAATCCAGTTAATTTATCAAGGCAGTTTTAAAACGGAGAAATCACAAAAGTTGTAAATTGTTTACAGAATATCACCCTATTAGAGAAAAATCCAAACACTGACATAGTTTAGGTGTATGATATGGGCACACAGTGTAGAAGAGCTATGGCTTCCTAGGAGGAGACTGTCTAAAATGCATTTCCCACTCTAGTTTCTTTCTGTCACATTCTTTTCAACTTCCACAAATGCTGAGAATGCCTAAAAAGGGTTCTCAGAAGGCTTCTGACAACTAATTGAAATGATACCTACCACTCCAAATTACCTTCGAACATTGATTCTATTGACCCCATTTTCCTATCAGGAATAGGGCTCTGGAAGGAAGGTAGGGAGGGAAAGGAAAAATTTAAAGAAAGAAAAAAAACTTTTATTTACTACTGCTTTATTGTCAGACAAATCAGACTGACAACAAAAATTCACTGAGCAGCAAAAGATTTCCCTCCAAGCTTTTGTTTTTGTTTGTGTTCTTATTTTATACTGGTTCTTCCCATACATAATAATGTCCTGGCAGCAATTCAACTGATAATAGCCTCTTGGCATTAAAACAATTTCTGGAAAACATTTCAGTTTTGTTAAATTTTTACAGCCTATCATATTATGGGACCTGGACCAAGGCTAATTTTTGTGGTTGAAGACTTTGTAGTAGCAATTTTCCCTGATTGGCTTCATATAGTAAAAAAAAAACAAAAAAGTTTTTCCAAGGATCCCTGAAAATTTGATCTAGATGGAAGAGTGGCTGATCCACCCCTTCATTTTAAAGATAAAGATACAAAGACTTAGTGAGATTAAATGATTTGCCCAAGGCATGAGATTTGTTACCAGAGAGCTGGGAATAAAACTCAAGCTCTGTGGCATTCACTGTTCCCTCCTCTTCACTGTGTTTGAGCTTTTTTCATTATGGTGCCATTCTGGCACTCAGAGTGAAAATCCAACTAACATTAGCCCTAATGCCTAGGAAGCTGTAATCCAAAACTTGAGACCAAATGGATAACATGAAAATCATCATAGTTGAATTTATGACATATATTTTTCAGTTTACAACTTATAATCTTCAATCAAATCTATCACCTCATTTTATCCTCTAAAGAATGCTCTACAAATTATGTAATAGAAAACATTGCATAAATATGAATAGATAACATTTAAATACTCCAGTGTGCTCTCTGGAAGATGGTCAGGAAAGAAAAGTCACTGTGGTTTCTTACATGTATGAATAAGAAGATGCTCCTACTACATATGCTAGATGCCACTAAACTGGTTTTATGATCAACCTATACATATATATAAAGGTTAAAATTACATATATATGTATTTGTATACATATACATATGTAGAGAGGTGTGTATGTATGTATATGTTTTTTATAAATATATACATGTAATTCCTATTTTTATTTTTGTAGTCATATTTGGAATCCACTAATGCTCTTTGCTATATTCCATGTGTCAGCACAGACGAAAGCCATCTCAGGGCTCTGGAAATGGCAGAGAGTGAATAATTAAGATCAGGCATCAAGACATTGACATGTCATTCACTGGTAACACGGAGGGACGGGATGCCAATAGTACTTTCTAAATATGCCACCAAGGGAGGGATTTCCTAGATCCTTAATAAAATTGGCCCCCATACATAATGGATACTACCAGCTAGTACCTGCTTTCCACTGCCTAGCTTATGTCAAAATTATGAAGGGAAAAAAGAAGAAAAAGGTATTGCCCATTTGCTTATGGAGTATATAACTGTCTATTTTGTGAAATTTGGATGGAGTGAGGCAGGGCCTCTGGCCAAAAGTATATCTCTCAATACCTGTCATACTGCCTGAAATCCCACCATTATCAACTCAATCCTTTGTGTCTTGAATCTTTTTCAGGCCTTAAGCAAACCCATTAAAATGCATATACTTTAAAAAGTGACACAATCTTCTCACAGATTAGGCCCTTAATTAATGGGACCCAGGATAAACCAGGGATGAGGAGAATGATAGTAGAGGGGTGTTTTTAAAATAATACAACACAAATATACTTCCAGATATGGAAAATTTGCCTGGGGCCATTATACATATCAGAATGTTGAGTGGGACTTTTCTATTTGGGCATTAGGGTCCACAGTTGAATATAACAAACAAAAACTGCTCAAACTGTAAAGGGAATCACCAGCAACTGGGGCCAGGCAGCCTGTTCCCAGGACTGCAGGAGTTTGGTATCTTTAACAAATCACTGGAACCTGGCTTTGGGAAGGGGACCCAGAGCAGATCCTTTATAAAATTTTAAGCCTGTTTATACTTGCCGGTGGGGGGAAGGTCCTAATTATTTTTTTAATATATCTGAGTCCCTGTCTGAGATCCCGGATACCTACCTACAAGTAGAGCTGGGTACACAATGATGTATACCCCTTATTGTTTTACCTCATCGAAGCCAAATGTCATGATAGGCTTACCACCAAGGAAGACTTCATTCTAATGGACCTAATATAATTAATGCTTAGATTCCTAAAATCTACAAGGTTGAACTAACATGTGAGAGATTAGATAACAGACAATTACATCACTTTGTATGACGTGAAAAAGAAAAGGTAGAAAAAGTGCTATGAAAGCTCCCTGGGGAGGGACTGGCAGCAATGTGATCACGAGAACATCCGTGGCCACCAGCCACCCCACACTACCCTGCGTGCCAGGAGTCTACTGTGCATGCCAGGACGCGCCAAGACTGAGTGCCCCTACATTTTACTGCATCTGTTCATCTGACCAGTGGTAAATGGGGAGGAAAAAGTCATCCAGATCCTCTATAGGAAACCCTACTCATAACTGGATAAAACCTTGACTGAGTTTGAGAACACCTCACAAGAGAAAGAAGGAGAGAGTAAAGAAAACCCAGAATGCAATGGAACCTAATATATACTCTTTCTGCCAAAACCCCCTCAGCCAGACCAAACTGCGACGCACCCTGGGAAACAGGAGCTCATTTGAAGAAAAGATGCTCTACGACCCCCAATGGGACAGGACTGCCATCAGGGACAGATTCTACAAACCTAGATAGATAAAGTAGGGAAAGGCTCTATTCACTCACTGGAATTTCCTGGCGCTTCCGTAAGTGTCTATAAACACAAGTCTAAGGGGTATTTGCTGTTCCAGTATATTTTGGTATAAAAGTTGCAACCGGGAGAGTCTTAAAATAAAAGTACTGGAGGGAAAGCTGTGAGTCTGTTGAAGAAGGCGAGGCTGTTCTGAAAGCCAGCATCTAACTGCAGAGGGGGGCTTGAATCCTCCGAAACCATTCAAATAATCTGTTTCACTGATATAATTATTAAATCATTGATTAGTCTGCTGAGTTGTCTTTATTACAGGTGAAATGGCCACTGCCAGCTGTTTCTGTGGTAAGCTCCTCAGCTAGAGAAAAGCTGGCATTGTGCCCAGATGTAGCCAGGGAGCCCCACTGCTTCAAAGTGTTTTTTCTTTCCTCCAGCGAGTGCTTCCCCGTCATTACATGGTTTCCCTGTGCTCTCATCATTACAACAGTAGAATCCATAAAACCAAACACAGAAACAAAGGGATAACTTACTGGCAACTAATGAAACACAGAAAGATTGTTCAAGCGGTGTAAATGTGAAAAGGCTTTGAACCCGTTTAAACAATCTGCTTGTATTCCACTGCCCCGCGGTAAACACAGGCGTGAAGGCAAGTGTCTCAGCTTTGTAAAAATGACAAAATCTTTGCCTTAAAGGTCTGCTCACTTGTTGTTCCGCTTCTCAAACTCTTTCTGGACTGCTGGTTTGCTTTCTGACCACTTGTCCAAATTCTACCCATTTATCAAGGCTGGCGTATCTCCCAGCTTTTCTAAGAAAATTTCCCTGAACATGCAGACTCTGCTGAGCTTTCTTTTCTTTTCTTCTCTTTTCATTCTTCAGTAATTAAGGTGTGTGCCACTCATTTGGCCAGCAGGTGCCAGGGCAAGTATGGGAAATTTCGAGAATCCATGCTACATCACAATAGACCAAGGCACTTCCCTCTGATCCCAGATGCACACTCAGAAACTTTCTCAATCAACACTCCACGTAGTCCCATCACTTGCTTAGCATGAGCAGGTGAGATGAAACCTGTTTGCCATGCCCGGTGCTGAGGAAATAGGACAAGCCTTGGTATCAGACGAACCAGGATTCAAACCCTAGATCAAAAGTTTATTAGATGTGCAACCATGGCTTTTGTGTTTCTTGTTTTAATCCCCTGAGACTCAGTGTTTTAATCCGTAGAACAGAAATGATATGATCTTTTTTCACAGTGTGTGCCATGCCCAATACCTGACATAGGGTGGCATTAAGCACCTGAAGTGTGAACATGTCCTCTCCCCCTCCCCGTCCCTTCCCCCCAAGGACACTCATTATCATGCACCACTAATCAGGTCTTCTCTCTCCAAGAAGCTGTAAGTTCCTTGAGGACAGGGCTACAGAGGTTCTCTATGCTAAGACTAAAACCGTATACATAGACTCTAAACTTTTTGGCCTTTTTCCTAAAATAGTTCACATAGACTGGAAGAAATATAGGTATTTTATGAATGAAAATAGGGTATTAATGAGCTAACACTTTCAGGTAGTTGATTTCAACATTATGATCATTCTCTATAGATTCTATGATATGAAAACATGATGGAATAAAATGAAGTCCTGCCCATTTTTGGCCCAGATACATAACAACCTTAATAATATGCTTGCAGATTCCTGTCTGGAGTATTCTGATATATTCTTTTAATGTCTTCACAGGGTCTGCTCAATTCAGGAGAGGAGCATCCTGGTTTGGTCGGGCACAGTTTGACAAATGGCAAGGAAAGAACACATCTACCTCTTAGTTGGACGCATGCTGCCAAACTGTGTTTGAGAACCATTTTGAAAGAGGAGTAGAGTTAACACAGATATCATGCTATTCTTGAGAGAAGAACTTACCTATCGTGAATTTGAAATTGCTCTTTTAACCAGGACTAGCAGGATTTTTTAATGCTTCCATGCCCTACTCCCACAATGCATCACTAAATAGGCAGGTTACTATACATGGTCCAAAATATATTAGAGACCAATTTCTTTAACTCATACATCTCCATTCCTTCTCTATTTTGAAACACAGCTTGTGATGCAAATAAAAATCAGATTTTCCAAGTTAAAAGTCCCCTTTGTTTCTACATATAGTAAATGCAAAACCTCCAGTCACTGAGAAATAGATTAAGTAATCATAGAATCACAGAATATTCAGCGCTGAAAGGGACCTTAGAGATCACCTAGTCCAACCCCCTCATTTTAACAGATGAGGAGACTGATGTCAGTGGAGGATTATAGCCTCAGGGGTAAAACAGAGTTCATTAACTCATCTTAGAAAGGACCTGTTTTTGTTGTTGGAATAAATGATTAAATGATTCCAATTTCATGCCATCTCCTTCATTCAGAAAGTTTATCATTCGCCTTCTCCTTTTGTCTGTGTAACCATGACAATTGCTGGGAATAATATAGCTATCAGTATAAAAATAGCCTCATTAGCATCAACAAGGAGCTCGCCAATCAGCTTGGACCTATTAAAGGGCTGATAACCACCTTCCCTGCCTCACACTTAGCCACACACTCTCCTCCCTTAGACTGGCTCTTTCCTCTTCTGAGACTGACTGTCACAGTTTGACAGCTGGGATTTACAAGTGGAATCCTACCTGAGAAAGCCCTGTTCTCAAACAGGCTCAGTTGGATCTTGTCCTGGGATTTCTGGCCTGCCTCTGCTTACAAGAATGTCTAAAGCAAAAGTGAACATTTTCCTTCTGTGATACGGCAGAGGATGGAGAAATATTAGCTATAATTTAGGAATGGACACATTCATTAGCAGGAATCCTTTAGAAAGGGTTTGTGTTTATTTTAGGTCCTTCCTTTGATTCTTCCACTGCCACCCCCCACCCCACCATGAGCAATTTGATGATTTGTGCCAATTTCGATAGGTTTGTATGCAACAGAAAACAGTTTGTCAAGGTATTTTCATCACACACACACCGCCCCCCCCACCCAAAAAAAGCACAAACCAAATAAAAATTAAAAATAGGAAACAAAACTATTAAAGGGTAGAGAGAGGCCTTAGATCCATTTTAAATCACTGGCTAAATTCACCTTGGCTAAATTTCACTGAAAGAGAAAATTAAACTGAATTGTCTACTTGAGCTACAGGGAAGGAGCAGGAGACTGATGGAATGGCACTCAGCAAACTGCTTTGAGAATTAAAAGGTTACAAAATATAACACAGCCTTAAAAATATCAATAGATGGACAGTCCAGAAGTAGATCCATGCATATATGATCAAGTGATTTTTGAAAAAGGTGCAAAGGCAATCTGGTGCAGAAAGAATAGTGTTCTCAACAAAACTACTGGGACAACTGAATATTCATATCCAAAAAGATGAACACTGATCCAGATCTTTCACCATATAAATATTTTTACTCAAAATGGATCATGGACCTAAATGTAAAACCTAAACCCAAAAAACTTCCAGAAGGAAGCATAGGAAAAATTCTGTAAACTTGACTTAGGCAAAAATCCATGAACCACGAACGATAAAATTGATAAATTGGACTTCATCAAAATTAAGAACATCCCTTCAGAGACATCACCAAGAGAATAAAAAAGCAGCCACAGCAGGGAGAAAATATTTGCAAATCACATTTCTGTTACAGGATTTGTATCCAAAGTATGTATGTGTGTGTATATATATATAAAATTCTCAAAATTCAATGATAAGAAAACAAACAATCCAATGTAAGAGGGGAGCAAAATATCTGCATAGTCACTTCACCAAAGAGGATATAAGGATGTCAAAGAAGCACGTGACAGTCATTAGGTAAATTAAAATCACAATAAGATGCCACTATATCACTCATGGCTAAAATTAAAAAGGCCAAGCTGACTCGGTGTTGGTGAAGCTATGGAGCAGCTAGAACTCTCAGACACCAATAGAGAGAACATGAAATGGCACATCCACTTTGGCAAACAGTTCGACAAAAGTGAAATATACACTTATTGTATGATCTAGTCATGCCACTCCTATATATTTCCCCAAGAGAAATGAAAGCATATGTCCATACAGAGACTTGTATTGATATTTGGATATTCACAGCAAATTTATTTGTAATATCTGAAACCTGGAAACGGTCCAAATGTTTATCAACATTTATTACTGAATGGATAAATAAATCGTGAAATATCTATAGAATGAAATACTACTCAGCAAGAAAAAGGAATAAATTGTTAATACACACAACAACATGGATGCTGCTTATATAGAAAAGATGCCTTCGCTGAGGTCAAAATATTTACCCTGAAAATAAAATTCGAGACAATTACGCTGAGCGAAAGAAGCCAGATCAAAACGACAGCAAAAAAGAAAGAGTTCCTACTGTACGAATCCATTTATATAAAATTAGAAAATGCAAACTAATCTATGGTGAAAGAAAGCGTATCAGTGGTTTTCTAGAGATGGGAAGGGGGTTTGGTGGGGGTGAGGATGGGAGGATAAAAGGAGGGACTGCAAAAATGCACAAAGAAACTTTGGGGGGTGTTTATTATGTTTATTACTTTGTGGTGAAGGTTTCATGGGTGTAAATACAGGTCAAAACTTATCCAATTTTACAGTTGTATAACATTGCAGGAGTAATAAAAATAAATATACCATGGACTAATTTATTGATATGATTCCTTTTGATGATTATAGAATGCTACTTTTGAGGACATGGGTCAAGGAGAAATAAAGTATGAGGTAAGCATGACTAAGGATACAGTACTTAGCAAAAGAGCCATACAACATTGTCAGCTTAGATATGAGTGTCCTTATTTCAACTTAATTTGGGAATCATTTTCTAGAGTACAGCTTCTGAAAGCAGCAATATTTCCAATTGTTTCTTTTTTTAATTTATCCTCAGCACTGCAAGCACTACCCTCTACTGAGTACTTACTCTGTGCCTAGCATCTTACCAAGCACTTTACATGCATTTCCTCATATAATTCTCCCAGTATTATTGTACCCATTTTACAGATGAGAAAACTGGGTCTCCAAGAGTTAAATAACATGCTCAAAGTTATACAACCAGTAAATGCCAGGCAGAAATCAGATTCACAAGCAAATCTGACTGTAAAACCTCATGCCCTAAACTACTGCTACTTATTCAGAAGACAGAAAGAATATGCTGGGTGTGAAAACAACACCACGTCCTTCTGACTTAATTAATCTATCCCCTTGAAGGGACTTCCCTGCTTAAGTACATGATCTCCTTTCATGCAGTTCAATAAAATGCATCATACTCCATAATCCTGAGTAGATTTTACTCTTCAGGGTATAGGTAGACTAGGGAAAAGCCTGTGTCTCTCTGATAATATAATTTAAAGACCTTGAATCATGGATGAAGGTAAGTAAATACAAATACGTAAGATACAGAGATGAGACAGAGCCACAAAAGGATGTCATATACATCTGTGCAATCTGTTCACTGTGCAAGTGCATGTAACCGAAGGGGCAAGTGAAGCTTTGCACCCAGACTTCATCCACCAAACCTGGGCTTGTGCCCTCACTCAGGGCTTCACTGACAAAAGAAAGGGCACTTTAAAAAAAACATTTGCTCAAAGCTGTGATGTGAGCTAGCAGTGGCCTTGATGAACAGATTTCCTTTGTTTGTCTTTTGTTCTTTTACTATCTTCCAAACTCATGACATTACATTAACGTTCTTGGATTTTGCATTATTCATGTCAAATAATCTGCTAAATAATATGTCCTAGAAGGCACGACCCGAGCCAAGGTAACTCACATAAAAAAGAAAAAAATAATAGCATAAATGATAAGTGAAATAAAGATTTTTAAAGAAATTTTATGGTATTTAATTAATCTACCAGTTTTACTAAGTTGCTTTCAAGTGAAATGGCTCTTTACCAGCGCCTTTTGAAAAGGTTAGAAGTGAATTCCCTGAGCTACAATCATTAGCATATAGATGTCTCTAAGTGTTAATTTCTGTTTTCACTGAATGAATGTAATTTAAAATGAGGCCCTTTCAAATCAGTTAACTTTGGCCATTTGAGAAAGATAAGAAAAATGGACTCGAGCATGAACCCCCAGCAGAACCTGCTTCTTCAGGATAAGTACTATATGCCACAGCCACGCACCACTTTGGGAAATTACAGGCCTGTTCAGAAAGAGAAAGAGGGTTTGAGGTGAGCAGGTTAAAAGGACCCCAAACATTTGCTTTTGATTTAGCTAATCATGGAAAGGAAATTGAAAATGAATGAAGACATCAGTTTTGAAAAATATGGCAGTCATGTCCCTAGAGAAAAACCCAGTCATATTGTTGATGAAATCCAGCAGCACCAACTTTTTCTTCCTGCACAGTGCTTGGCACACAGAGGTTACTCAACACACATCTGCTAAATTGTGTTATCATAAATGGACATACATGTCTAACAGTGATCTCAAAGATCAAGTCCTTTATTTTACTCATGCTCCCTTTACAACCTCTTCTTTTTAGGGCAATAACCCTTTGAAAATATAAATCAGGTTCTGTCACTCGTGTACTTACACTTCCATAACTTCCCTTTACTCTTGCTAAGAGTCAAATTCAAACTCTTATGCACAGCCCATAAGACCCTACGTGATCTATCTCTGTGACCTCCCCTCACTCTCATCCCCACTAGGCTCAACTATACTGGTTTCCCTGTCTTTCACACACACGGCCCTGTCCTACCTCAGGGGTCTTACTTTTGCCCCTCTCTGAATGGAAGGCTCTTCCTCTAAGCTCTCCTATGAGCAGCTCCTGGTCATCCCCCAAGCCTCAGGTCAAATGTCACCTGTTTAAGGAGGTCTCTCCTCATCAGCCTACCGAAAGTGACCCACCCCCAGTCCCCACGGTGGTTCTGCATCTCACTGCTCTCCTTCTGTCATTATACTTTTCCAAATCTGACGTTATAGTTCTTATTTAAGGTCTGTCTTTCTCGCACGAATGTAAGGGCATTGTGAGAGCAGGGAGCTAGTCTCTCTTATTCACAGCAATATCCCTGGTGCCTAGAGCACTAGGCACAGTGCCTGTTCCTCTGCGGGAGATCAAAGAATATTTTCTGACTTAATAAGGGAATGGCAGACAGATGAATTTACCAGTCCCACTCTAGAGTTTTGTAATGGCATGTAAACCTAAAGATGCATAAAGCCCATTGCACATAGAGACCAGTTTAAATTAAAAAGCCTATAGACTCACTGCCTTCAGAGTGCTATTTTAAAAATCCAAGTATTACCTATATTCCCTCATAGCCCTTAGAACACAGTAGCACAACTGTACTTAACACATGGTGCTGACCTGTCTGCCACACTCACACTAGACTTAATCTATTTAGAGGAACACTCCCATACCCTAAATTGTAACATGGGACAGGAAAGAGATCACATCTAGCTCACCTGTGCATCCCGCAGAGTGCCTTGCACATAAATATACATTAGCCACTCAGTCTACACCTTCACCAGAATTCAGACATACTGCCATTTGGAGTCCTTCTCAAAATTGGCTTCAGGCACTTGCCAGAGCAAGGAGAAAAAGGCGATCGCCTAACAGATCTCTATGAGACTAGACTAGAACTAATCAATCACTCATTCTTCACTCAACAAACGCTACTGAACACCTACCTACGCACTGTGTTCTATACAGTAAGCTAAGTGTTGGTTATACAGTGATAAACAAGGCAGATTAAGGTCCCTCTTGGAGCTTATAGTCTAATAGAGAAGAAATACCATACACAAATATAGACAAACAAAAACCCATAATTCAAATTATGAAGAGTTTTATAGAGATATGAATTGGGCTAATGATACAGAATAGGCTGTAGAGGGGTAAGGTGGCTGGGGAAGGCCTCTCTGAGATACCATTTAAATGGATACCTTAAAGAGAGGAGGGAACAGCTTGTGTCGCAACCCTGACTTAGGAAAAGTCGGGGTGCACTGAGCAACTTAAAAGAGGCCCCTCGGTCTGGGAGCATACTTAGAAGCGGAGTGAATGACATTGCAAAGGGAAGCACGGTCTGGATCACGGAAGACCTCGTGGGTCATAGCATGACTTTCTAGTGCATTCATGGTGCAAGAAACAATGGAAAGCCATTGAAGAGATTCAAACAGAAGCATGATAGGCTATATACCCATTTCAAAAAGATTATTCTGGGGGATATGTGGAGAATGCAGTAGTTCCCTTTATCCACAGGGGATATATTCCAACAACCCCAGCAGATGCCTTAAACTGTGGATAGTACCGAACCCTATATATACTGTTTTTTTTTTTCCTGTACATACATAGCTATGATAAAGCTTATTTTGTAAATTAGGCACAGTAAGAGACTAACAACAACAATAATAAAATAGAACAATTACAACAATATACTGTAATAAAAGTTATGTGAACATGGTCTCTCTCTCTCTCAAAATATCTTATTGTACAAATGTAATGCCTTTTTTCATCTTAACGAAGCACTCACACACTGTGCCTGTAACTTTTGCAGTTTAAGGTGCAACAGTAAAACTAGCATGAATTTCTTTTTCCTTCTTCACAATTTCACAGACAGAAGATTCGTTCTTACCGTAGGTCTCAGCAACCTCAGCATACAATTTTTTTCTTTCCTTATTAAGTCGAGAACTTGCTCCTTTTCACTTAAAGAAAGCACTTTACGGCTTGTCTTCGGCATATCCGAATTACCAGCGTCACTACTCTTATGCTTTAGGGCCATGAGGCCATGATTAGGTAAAATAAGAGTTAGTTGAACCAAGCACTGTAACACCCCCACGGTCTATATAATAACCAGCTGCGTCACTGAGTGACTGACCGGCGGGATACGCCGGACAAAAGGAAGATTCACGTTTGGGGCGGGACCTAGCGGGAACATCGCGAGATTTCATCACGCAAGCGCCTCAGAACGCCGCTCAGTTTAAAACTTATGGATCGTTTATTTCTGGAATTTTCCGTTTAATATTTTTGGACCAGGATTGATCCTGGGTAACTGAAACCACGGACAGCAAAACCACGGATAATGGGGGACTACTGTAGATGGGTCATGGAGACTTATAAGTGCCGGACCTCATACAATACACTAAGAAAACCCCACTGGGGGTTCCTCAATTTTCTGGGTATCTGCTCACACCATGGTGTTCATCACAGCTTCAGAGTGCACTGGGACACTGATGCTGAGGATACTGGTGAGTACCTTGTGCTTTGACACTGGATCCGTAATGTGTTTTCTCATTAACAGCGTCATTCTTTTTAGAGAGGGTCATTCCTTTTTGCCTTGCTTTCTCACATGTTTGTTTGTTTATATAAGTTACAGTTTTATCACTGAAAGGTCATATTTTTAAAGGCAAAAACTTAAGAACTGCGACTCTGTCCTCCCACCGCAGTACTAAGCCAGCTCTCCCAAACCTCATTGACAAAGGTGATGCATGGCCACATCTCAGCACACACAGACACACACATACAGTCACACTAGGGGCGATGGATGAAGGGAAGCAAAAGTTTTGTAGTTTTGTTTTCCTTTTTTCTAGGGCAAAAGTGGAATAATACCTTGAAGGTCACGTAGCAACTCAGTGGCTCAGATCGCCCCTCTACAATAGGTCCTTCCCCCTACTTCAATGAGCTATTTAAAGGACTCAGTTCTCTCTAGGTCCAGCCTTCCTTCAGTTCAGAAAACATCAGTGCATTAAAAAAACATATCCATTCCCTGTGACCTAAATAATATCCTAGGTGGCCTGAGTTGATATATCAACTAAAATGACAAGTGCATTACCAGGAGGACCCTAAGCAAAGCATAGCTAAGGGAGGGATACTTCTCTATGTTGAAGGTTAAGCTCCACAGTTCATGAAACAAGGGTGTCACTAGTCGGTAAATTCAGAATATAATCTGGTTCATTTGTGTCCCTCATAGCCCTATTTATGCAACAAATATGCATCTACAATTATGATAAACTTAGAGGCTACAAGTAATAATTTTTATAACAGCTAATATATATTGAGCAACAATGTGCTTAATGCACTTAATCCTTCTAATATAACATTATGATGAATCAACTATTATTATCCCCAATTTATAGATGATAAAAACTGAGCTCTAATAGGTTAAGGAATTTACCAAGGTCACATTTTAAGTGATAAACCTGGGATCAAATCCAGGTCTGTCCAGTGCCAGGTCCAAACTCTTAATACTATAAAATGCTGCTCATTGCCTTCAAGAAGATCACAGTAGGAGAGCCAAAACAAAATCTAATATGTACCATGGAAGATGCTATATATAGTGGTCTCTGTGGGAGCTCAGAAAAGAGATTTCCTGGACAGGAGAAGAGTTTGAACAGTAAGTGAAGTATGAGCTGAATTTGTGGTGCCAGTGTAACATACAGATCATAATATCCTGCCCTGGAGGTATATTGCCTGAGCTTTAATCTGATAATCTGACTTTGTGTTCTTGTTCAAGTTATTTAAGTTTTCAGTGTCTCAGTTTTCCCATCTGTCAAACGGGGGTGATAATATATGCTTTGTTAGGCCAATATGAGGGTTTAATGAGTAAAGTGATGTCATATGCTTAGAACTTTGGCATATAGTAAGCATGTCATAAATGTTACTAATTCCTTTTTTTTTTTTTTTAATTTGGCTGTGTCGGGTCTTAGTTGCGGCACTCGGGATCTTTCATTGTGGCATGCAGGCTTCTCTAGTTGCGGCACGTGGGCTTCTCTTTAGTTGTGGCACGTGGGCTTGCGGTGCATGGGCTTAGTTGCCCCACGGCATGTGGGCTCTTAGTTCCCCGACCAGGAATCGAACCCACATCCCCTGCATTGGAAGGCGGATTCTTAACCACTGGACCACCTAATTCCTATTTTTATCCAACTAGAAGTAGGAGGTTATCAGCATGAATTAGGTGGTGGAGGAAACGGTATTCTAAAGTAAAGGGGTATTTGCAAAAGCCTATAAGCAAGAGAGTGCGACAGAGTCATAGCATTTTGAGGTATTTGTAGTTTATTGTTGAGGGCCTCCACATGTACAGGAAGGAGGTCTCACTCATGACAGGAGAGGGAGTCGTGCACCATGACACTAAAGTGATCTTGCCAATCATTTTTGAATTAAAGAATAACTTGTACTTGGTGTTGTCGTTAGTAAATTGGAAGAATTGACAAAATGATAATGTAACCCCTTGCAGCTCTAATAATTACCATAGTCTACAATTTTTACAACATCCATTATAAAGTTCTGGTGGAATTTATTTCTTGGGTCTTTTTAATCTAGCTAGCCACCTGGCATTCTTGTTACAGAATCCTTAATTAGCTGATGTAAATTCTTGACTTACGCTTAATATAAGTCACATTTAATATGGTCACTATGGTTTAGTAGTGACCATATCCTTGTAAATAGACAATCTTAAAATTTTGGTGACTTATATTTCGGTCAAATTTTTGACAGTTAAACTTTTCTCACCCAAATATTGTTAATCTTGTCATGGTATCTTTTTTTAAACAAGTCTATGAAAAAATATAAATATTCTTCAGGTATAATAATAAAGAGAAATGCTAGGGACATAAAGTACTGACAATAGTTAACATCACACGGTAATGTTTATCTAACAAATATGTGCAGTGTGCTTGACATTTCCCCTGGTATCAATTTATTTTATTTAGTTATTTTTTTTCACTTATGTTAGCACAAGTGCATTTAAGTAGTAAATTTGCTGTGTGCCTAAAATGTTCACATTCATAAAAACATATACATCTTGTTTTAATACCTTGTCAACACATTTATTAAAGATGGATCCAGAGCCCAGTATCCATTCAAAGGCCTGCTATTAGGGAAATCATTTGTTTCCAGCCAGTCCAATTGCTGCAAAAATAGGCATTGCCATTGTGCTGTAGATCACAGCATTGTTATTTATAAAGTGCTGCTGTGGAACCGAGCAATGCCATCCATCAGTATCCAATCAGCAATGAAGCTGGCAGAGGGGAGTGGGGTATACAAGAATGCATTGGCACAGACCACTTAAACTGACAGATTCTAGAGCTTGAACTTGGCAGTGGTTTTTGAAACTAATTTATTTGTTATTTGCAGGAAATGGTTACCACTTTGAAACACATTCGAAAAGCTTCCAATTTCAGGACATTGAAGAATCAAACACTGCAACTAGCATTCTTGTGAGACTCCCTCCCTATATCCCCTTGGCCCCGTCCACATCCCTGATAAGATGTCATTTCATTCCCTGCCATGGTTATATTTTTTTGCTCATTTCCTATTTCTGTTTTTAAAATTGAATCGTCTCCAAATTCTTTTCCATTTTTAAAAACCACCTGCTCTTCTTTCTAAAGTACCTCCAACACAGGTTCACATCTCTTGAGAGTTAGATTTGGAAGTGATATATACATGCTATTTGTGTCTTGGCATTAAAGGCTGGAGTACGTACTGACTCTTTATTTGAATATGTTAGTATTATGTAGACAAAATCAAAATTCCATGGGCATTATAAATTCAATGCAGTTTCAATTAAAAGCATAATTATGATTCATCCATATAGAGGAAAAAAGCTCTAAAGCTAGCCAAATATGTTTGGGGGGAAAAAAAAAAAAAACCACAGAGAACACAGAGGTCTTGCTCCACCAGAAATAAAGATTTTTATATAAAGCCATGGTAATGAATACAATGTGGTTTTAGAGTAGAAAAAGACAGTTTAATCAATAGAACTGAATAGGAATCCCAGAACCAGAGGTATATATATAGATCAACTTGTTAAATTGTAAAATGGATATTAAAAACACATTATCAAAGAATGAACTATTCCAAAAAGAGCATTTGGACATTAGCTTTACATATTAAACAATAATAATAAAAATATAATCAGACTCTTAGCCAAACAATATACACAGATATAAATTCCAAGGGTATTAAAACTTACATATAAAAAATAAAAGTAGGAAATATTTGTGGCCTTAGGATGGCAAAAAAATAAGAGTTATAAAGGAATAGATGAATTAATTTGTCCAGATCAAAATTTAAATCTCTGTGCACTAAGGATATCACAAACAAAATATAAGGACAAGCCACACACTGGAAGAAGACATTTGAAACGCATATCATAAGGAAACTGAAGCAAGAAAAATTTAAAAACTCTTATATGTGATAAAAACACAACAATATAGTAAAATATGGTAAGGATTTGAACAAATACCAGAAAAGGAAACTTGAATTGTCAATTAACACAATCCTGTGGAAAGCTATTCATATACATTAATATTTTCAAAATACTATTTCACACCAACCAGACTGGCAAAAAAAATTGTAACGCTAAGTGTTGATGAGGATTAGGTAGCTTTGGTTCATTGCTGGTAGGGCTATAAATCATTAGGACCAATTATGAAAGCGTTTTCGAAGTACCTTGTGATATAGAAAATGTACAAAATCTTCAATCCAGCAATTCAATCCCTAGGTATATACTCTAACAAGAACATAAAAAACACAAACAAAACTCTCATAAAAAGACATAACTTAGAATATTTTTGCAGCATTATTTGTAATGATGAAAACTTTGAAACAATCCCCCAAAAATAGCATGTACAGAAATGGATAAATTTTGGTATAATCTTAAAAAGCAGCAAAAACGAAATACACACACACAGCTAGATAGAATGATAGAACAATAAGTAGATAGATCAATACGAATAGATCTCAAAATATAATGTTTATTTACTTTTTAAAAGCAAGTTATGGAACAGTATGTATAGGATGATAGCATTACATAATTTTTCAAACACATGGGAAGAAAATATATCTTGTTTATGGATAGTTACATATGTACTAAAAGTATAAAAAATGCACATAAAATTTGTGATTGTGATTACCTTTGAGGAGAACAAAGGGGAAAACTATAATGTTTTATTTCTTTAAAAAATAGCCTGAAGCAAATATGACAAAATGTTATTTATTAATTCCAGGGGTAGGGGCGTTGTTGTCGGCCATGGAAATTAAAGCTGCAAGGAAAGGGTATGAAATATTTCTGCTTCTTACGCACTCAAGGAGTTAAGGCTAGATCTCATTTCTCACAAGCTTTACCTTCCTGAACTTGAGTTATGGTTATTCTTCACATTAATACTTGAATAAATTTTACTTTAAACAACTTAAAATATCTACCATTTCAGAAGCAACTGACTCCTGAGCTTACACAGACATAAAAACTGGTGTGGAAGATTTAGGTATCCAGGAAGCACTAGCATTTTTATTAGAACGCCAGGCAGAAATAAGGAAAAGCCCTCCCTCTGAAGTATCCTCTCCTACTAGTCAGTCTTAGAGCTCTGATGTTCTACCAACAGTTAGTTCCTTGGATAACAGTATTGTTACATCTGATCGCCCTTGTCTTCTTTCCTACCTACTGTCACTCACTACCTTCTTTCTTACCATCAGTAGCAATTAATATTTTCACATACATGGAATTTTTTAACCCCTTTCTAATCTAATGAAACAGCCAGCTAAGATGAAGAAACTTTTGATGGGAAGAATAAGAGTAGGAAATAACCTGTGTCAGAGCATTTATCAATTAGGTTGGGCTGGGACTGGCTTAGTAGAGAACAACTCCAAAACAACTCCAAAACTCTAATTGGTTTAACACAAAAATGTTTCTCTTTGTCATGTTATACGTGCAAAGCAGATTGGTGGAGAACTCTTTTTCACCAAGGAACTCAGGTGACAGAGGCTTTACCATCTCATAACTATGGTATCTGGAAGATGTAAGCTTCTCAATACCATTTGTGGTTCAAGAGCAAGGGGGAAAGGCACACAAGCTCTTCACCACCACATACTCTTTTGGCCAGAAAAAGATACAGGGTCCACTCACCCCAGAAATTGATCTTCCATGTGCCTGAAAGGGAGGAATATGGAATGTTGGTGGTTGCTAGTAACATCTACCAAAGTGCAGGCCTGGGTTGGAGGTGGGTAGCTAGAGAGGACATCAGGAGAGGAGAGTCAGTGAAACGTTGAAAAGAAGGCTAAGAAGGTACACAAGGAGCAGACCTCCCAGCCCCTGCCTAAATATAACCCTCAGATTCAAATATTTGATTGACATACAGAAATTGGGGGAAAATAGTTTTAGTCCACTGCTTTTAGCGTAGAACTTCAATGTAATGGTGACAAGATCTTCTGAATCAGAAACACAGGACAGGCATTTTCAAGAATTTTTTTTCAGACAGTTCAAGCCAGATCTCTTTTATTTTGCTGAGCACTACAATTGGAAAATAGGTGCTAGGTCTTCCATAATTTAATGTGTTTATGGGAAAACACAAAAATCAAAGAAGTATCATTCATTCTCATTCTTTCACTTCTGTTTATGAGATCCAGTACAAGAAAATGAAAATTTGTTAAAGTCCTAGAAACACTTTGTGCAGATTGTTTAAAAAATCTTTTAAGGGGATTATATATCTTCAGTGATGTTAAGGTTTGTGCAATTATGCCTAAAATTGATCTCATTTGGATGAGTCACTTTACCAGATTCGTTTATTATACGATAGCTTCTGCAATATATTTGATTCTCTTCCGGCTGTAGCTAAATTGTAATCATCTGTGCCGGCAAGACTCTAGGTGAAGTTGCATACTAGGTATTTTTACATCCAAGGCAATTTAATGCCAAAATGTATCCGTGTTCTGTAACAAGAGATTCTAAACAAATCTAACAGAGCTTGTATGCTTCCTTTATCTTTTGTAAAAACTATTGGTAGTTGCAAAAATAACATAATCTGTTCTCAAGCATAGTATTTAATTATTGGCTCATAATTTTATTAGATTCAGTGCAGCAACTGTAATGAGTTTGTGTTCAATTCTGCATTCAGAATCAAGATCTAGGGATTAAGTAATCTTCTTATATTCCTATTCATAACTAAAATCCAAAAGCATTATATCAATTTGATAAGATGTAAAACCTCAAGGAAATTGCTGTGGTCAGCTAGATCTGTAGTCTTAATTTTGATAGCAGAGATAATATGATAACTTCTTTAGGAATTTATTTCTTACAGTTCTTTTAAACCTACTGCATTTCCTTGCAGGCGTGTCTCTGACAGCAAACCGAGAAGATTTTTTCCCCTTCATTTTTCTCTTTTTGACAAAGAAAGAAAACAAAGTCAGGGAGTAATCCTTTTCCTAGAATAAGAGCAGCAGAGCCTTTTAAAGGACTTTCATTATTTTATGTGGTAAATGTTCACAACTCTCCCATTTATTGGCATAGCTGTCAACATGTATATTCAGTTTGATAATAATGTTCTAGCTTAACGAGGCCTCTTGGAATTATTTATTATTAAATTTCATTACTTTCTGCAAATGTTCATGCTGATTAAGCCCACCCTTTCAGGCTCTACCACACTTAGACCAGTCACAGTGTGACGTGACAAGATGGTGAAATTTAAGCTAACGTGCTTTCCACAGGAACTGTCTTGTCAAATCTTTAAATATAATTTAATGAAATGTCTGTTGACGTAACTATGGAAAGTGGAAAAACTCATTTATAAAATCAACCATCCATACCTGAAGAACATTTGCACTTTCTGACATGACAAGAATTACTTAAACATTTTGGACTGCCTTTGTGTGGGAAGAATTGCCACATGTGGCATTTGCCAAATATTCTGCCCATTATACTCTGCTATAAATATGACACATCTTTCCTGACGAGCATTACTCCCAAGGCTCAGACCTCCATAAAAATGCCTTGAAAAGTATCAAGTGATATAGAAATATAACATGCTATTATCTTTACAGATGTTGACAGTCAGGATAGATCTTGTCTAAATTCTTGATGATTCTGTAAGGTAATAAAAGAATAGGAATATATTATATATTATCACTATTGCCATAAGAGGAAATCTAGAGAATAATTTCATGCATAGCATGGAGAAGGCCTGTGAATGGGATAGATAGATAAATAGATTATAGATAGATAGATAGATAGATAGATAGATAGATAGATAGATAGATAGATAGATAGGTAGATAGATAGATAGATAGTTAGATAATTTCCAACATGGAATATGAAAGTATTAAGGTTTTATGGAGTCAATTCAATACGAAAAAGCACTGTGGTAATAAGAGAAAGGGTATGGGCCCACTAAATCAAAATCGTCATGGGCAAGCTGTGGGATAAGAATATCCCAAGAATATGCCAAAAGAATAGCAGCCAAAAGCAGCTTAAACTTGTCCATTTGCGGTTCTCGCATTATACTTCAGAGTTCTAGCACTGCACCAACCATATTTTTATACTGGGTTTGTCCTCCTCATTTTTCATGAGTTCTTTGAGGCCAGGGACCTTGTTTTTTTGTTTGTTTTGTTTTCTTTTATGTTTCATTTCTTTAGCACCTAGAACAGTATCTAAGACATAGGAGGTGATCAATAAATGTTAAATAGATTAACTGGAGGTGGAGAAAATAATCATAACCAAAAAACAACTTGGAAAATTTCCTTACATGCAAATGGGCTTAAAATTATTTTCATATTCCTCAAAAGGAGAAACAAAAAGAGGTACTGGTGAAGGTGGAGGCAGAAAAAAGTAGCCAAAATTTTTTCTAAAATTCTGAGGAAGGATTATTTTATACCCTTTGTTTCTGATATGGTCTGGTTGGAAATGTATCTATTATTCAAATCAGCAAATACTTGGGTGCCTCCCTTTGAATGCCTAGGCAGCGTCGAGAAGATAGACTATTATATGCAGTGCATTCCCTACTCATGAGGACCGTGTAGTCTGTTTCAAACACATGCTGATTTTACAAAGCCCACTTCAACACGCCCTCAGAAATGTAAAATTTTGAGAGAACTGCGTGCTGTATTAATCTAATATTTTTCTCTTGGAAGATCTCATCAAAAAGGTACATGTCAAGTTGTGCTTTGGAGTACAGCAAGATTGTGAATAAGTGAAGGAGGCCTTGAGTGAGAAAAAAAAGCCGACTTTTAGGGAAGTAGATATGAAAAGAGGGCATGAGAACCTACCAAAAACAAAAGGAGTGGCGAGCAAAAGTAGAACCCAGAAAGATTTTGGAGACAACAGGCTCACATCTAAAACAATTTGGAAGGTAGGCATTGAAAGATTATGATAAAGAATGGAAATAATCAATGGGCTTTAAAAATTATTCATACAGTAGCAGTCATTTATCCTCTTAACCAAAAATTTGAATAATTATTATGTTCTCCTAGAAAAAGGAGAAAGGAAAGGATTTTTAAGATAGCATTTATTGAGTTATTTTGTGCCAGGCCCGAGGCCTCCTGTTTTACCTACAGTATCTCAATCCTTATGGTGATTCCTTTTGTAAAAGGAAAGTGAAGTACAGAGAAGTTATTTGTGCCAAAGTCACAGAGCTGTAAAGTGGACTTGAACCCCCGTCTTTCTGTAACAAAAACACGTTTTGTTTTGTTTTTTCCCTGTCCCTTGCCCACCATGTACGTACTGCCTCCCGAAGTTGCCTCCAACCAAAACATCCAGTGATGGGTCTTCTACACAAAGACCTTTTAAATAACAAAAGAGATATATATAACATCTTACAGAAAAACCCAATACATAGCTAGATAGCTAGATAGTGATAGAGATTTGACCATTAAATAGCAATTGAAAAGCACCACGCAAAAGCAACTGTAAAATAGTTTTATCAAAATTTTGGACAAACAAACAAACCCAGAAGTATGAAGAAATCGAAAACAAATTATACCATCAGCATCCTTAAACGTACATACACGCTTCTACAAATCCAGAACCTTAGTTTCTTAATCACTGAACCTATTTTAAATCATTTTACAATTGCTATTTTATTCACCCATAATGTTTGCCCACAGATATATTTTTATCATGCTGAGTTTGGGATAATGTTAGGGCACATAGTTCATAATAACCTAGTGAGAACTGGAGTTACAAAAGTAATCTTCAGAAAAATATCTCCATAATCAGCCTCAAACAGGTGGTGTCCAGGGTCCAACGTGAGAAGACTTTGCCAATCCCAGAGTTCAATCCAGACTCTTGAGATGGCCTTGAGGCTACTGTTTATATTCACCATGGTTTTTCCATCTGTAAATTAAGATTGAAAATCTCTTCTTCAGTTTCCTGTCTTTTACAGTAAGGCACCAAACTTAAACAGTAAATTAGTGTTCTACAATGGCTCTGACTACATAGTCTCCAAGGAGTGAGTAACTAGATTCAATCCTATGGAAGGGCACAGACAGAGCCCCCTTCAAAGGACACTGGAAGAGGGTTGGCAGACCTTTCTGTCCAGGAGTATTGTACTTTGACATCATTGGCACTCACACTGCCAGCCCCTTAGTCAACCCATGGAATATATTCAATGCCATGGCTGGGCAATACCGGGGCCTTAGGAAACATAGCAACAGCATTATCTACTGAAAAGATCTTTTGAAAAAGATCTTAGGTCTTTGAGTCAGGCACTCATGATTTGAAAACAAACTCTAATACTTTACTTTTCTGTTTTCTCTTCTGTGACATCAGGATAGCACAACTTCCCATCTGGGTTTTTTTCAGTGGTTAAAGGAGGTAAACCATGTAAAGAGCCTATGATAGTGTCTGAAACTTAGCAGAGCTCCAAAATAATAGTTACTCCTGGTATTGTTTGATTGGCCCTATAACACAGCCAAGAAAACAGAAGTATAAAGAGTTTAAATGTCTTTTCTGCTATCACACAATGGAAAGACCTGGACTGATCCAAATTTGTGTTCATAGCAGAGAAGAATCTGTGATCTGGAGAAAAAGCATTTTAAAAACATATTTGGAGGTCAGAGTTGCTAGGGCAATTTCATAATTTTATAATTAACTAAAAATAGCTTTATTGTAAGCCAAGGGATCTGAACAGCAGTCCCCATTTGATCTGGACATCTACATTTCACTGATTATACTTCACAACAAACCTTCAAATTGGAAAATGCACTGGAGTAATTAAGATTTTTAATTGGAAGAAAAAGTATACAATTTGCAAAATGTATTTAATTAGCCCTCAGACCACTCACTGATCCAACACATAATTTTCAAAGCAGTTGTACAATTCAATACATGGTCTTTGCTAAAAAGGAAGCCATATTATTAAAAAAACCCAGCTAGATCTGACTTACAGGGTAAATGTGTCCAGATCAAATTATATTCTTACTTCTTGGCGTTTAACCCGATTCCCTTTAATGTCTCACTTCTTTTTTCATGCTTTCAAGCTTGTTTTTTTATTAATTATACAAATCATTAGTATTAAAAGGCAATATAATTGTTTCAAGAAGTGGCTTCACAGACTATCTGCATATTTAATCAACTGCCTCTAAATTTTTAATCATTTGAGTCCAGGTTCTTGTCTTGAAGCTTAACGTGATAGCAAACCTACCAACTGGTAGAACTAATTGGTACAAAATTACTCAATAATTTATAAGGTAAGAAAAAAAATATTGGCTGTTACGAAGGTATAAGACCACCAGCCATAGTTATTTCTGAGACGTAGCAGCAAAAACAGTACTTGGTTCTACAAATCTATGGCACACTGGTGACATCCACTGGCAGTTCCTTGGCATTGTTCAGATTCTTTGAATTTTTAGTGTAAGACTTGTAAAAAAAAAAAAAAAATTCAGTGGGTCTTACATATTTATGCCTTTCTTTAATGTTAACATTAGTTGGATTAACCTGTATATCCATTACATTGAGTGAATCATGTGTCCAATTTTTAAAAGCTTGAAATTCAATAATATATGGGAATCATTCTGTGTATTCTGAGTTAGAGTGATTCCAGTGAAGCTCCTGACCACTGTGAGTTTGAGAGAAGACAAACGGAAACATAGTGAGAAGAGAAAACATCTTCACTTCAGTAGTAAAAATCAATATTGTAGTTTTATACTCATGGGAATTTGGTGAAATGCCTTGCTGCTGTCATTTTGAAAACAGTGAAGCTTTTGACAAGGACTAGCACTGGGTAGCAATGGTCAAGTGCACTAAGATAGTGGCTCTCAAAGTTTAGTAAACATTAGAACCATGTGGATTGCTTAGTACAGTTGCAGATTTGGGGGCTTCATTGCAGAGCTACATCAGAATCTTTGAGAAAATTTTCTAATTCATTTGGCTCACAAGCCACACTATGAGGAATACTGACCTAAGAATAAAATTTCTTATCCTCAGTGCTCCAAACATGGAATTACATGCAGAATACAGAACATATACTATTTTGGATGCCCTACTGGGGGCAACATGGGGGAGAGGTTCAACTTTACCAGTGGAACAACTTATTTAAATGTATTCTTTTTGTATTATATCTATCACTTTTGTATTGTATCACTTCCAGTAATTTGATCATCATATCATTCAAAAATTATTTAAAATTTTGTTTTCAAATCTTCCAGGCAGTGCATATAAGACAGAAATAATTTATGATTGTTTATAAATAGAAATCAGATCCCCAGAAAGAAAATGAAATTAAATAGGTCAAGAGTAATGAGTGTGAAACACTCAAAGGCAATATGTAATTTATACTCACTATACATATCAATGGGTTAGCAGTATTGTGTTATCTGTGGGTGGTAAAATCATGGGTGAATTTTTTTTTGCTACTTTTGTCTGATTTTGTTGCAATGAAGATGTGCTATTTATGTTATTTTTTAAAGTTTAGCTAAACATATCCTACAGGTTCTGGGGAAACCATGGATGCAGGGAGGACTCAATGGTGCATTCAGCAGTCTTGATAATATTTAACCAGTCATCCTCATCATTATTATCATCATCATTCCCACATCATTCTAAATCCCACAACTGAGCCTTCAATCAACCAGAAGATTCATGGGTGCCTTTAAGAACTGAATCACTGCACGGAGAGTTTGGGTATTTACTTGGAAACTACAATTTAATAACTTTAAATTAATAATTGTGACTTGGAGTGAAGAACAATTTTGAGAAGAACCAACAAGGTAGAGGACATAAGGGGAAGAAAGCACAAAGGCTAAGCTATTTTCTATAATAAACCAAGGAAAAGGTGTTCTAGAGATGGGGTTATAAAATGGGAAAGGCAGGAGGGACAGCATCTAGAACTTAGAGGGGGAAAAACTATGTTCAATATTTTGGAGGGACTAAAAATTAAGTAGGTAGATTGCAAGTCCAAGTAGGTTATTTCTTTTTACTGTAATAAAATGTCACAGTGTTACAAAGTACAGTAACAAAAAAGCAATGCCCTTTCAGAGAACATGCTCACGCCACCTCCAGGCTCCCAAGGGCCGGTGTAGGGTTTGTGTGTGTCTGGGATAATGTTGCTGGAAGAGGACTGAGGAGTTTGGTGGTGAAGCAACTTTTTTTTTTTTTAATTTTTTATACAGCAGGTTCTTATTAGTTATCTGTTTTATACATATTAGTGTATATATGTCAACCCAATCTCCCAATTCATCCCACCACCACCAACCCCCCTGCCACTTTGAAGCCACTTTGTAATCTTTACTAGTAAAGATTCCAGGCTAGGCTGGAAGCTCCCTAGCCTCAGAAAATAAAAACAGGTCTCTTTTAATGAAAATTCTCTAGTTCCTTTGAGTTACAAAACCACGGCCTGGGGAGAGAGCCTAAATTTAGACTTTTCTTCTTTCCTGAAGGAATTGTCAAGCAGCTGCCAAGATGTGTGTTCATTGTCCATTGAGAATTAATGGGAAATGAGGAATCCGCGTGTTTTGGCAGAAGAGTAACATGCTCAGATCAAAACACTAGCTCGGATGGACAAGACACCCAATAATCCACATGCATATTTTACTAGACAAGAATGCCAGTTCACGTTAAGAAATGACAAACAATTGAGATAGGCAAACAGAAAAGTAGAGAGTATAAAATCACTTAAATAGTTTTCTCCATTGTTGATTAGTCTTTTTTTTTTCTCTAAAATGAAAAGAGACTGATTTTTCTGATTATACAAAATATACCCATTCATCAAAAGCAATAAAGAAAAAAATATAAAGCCAAATATAAAGTCAGCCAAGAATACCACTAATTTTATATCATAGGCAGAGCAGGGTCAACTAATTCTACTCTCATTTTTGTAAACATCCTTCTACCATGTGCACACACACACATACTCACATATACAATTTTTCTCAAAAATTGTGATTTTTTCCCGTCCATGAATTTAGATATATGAGCATCAATTATGATGATTATGACCAATCCCCTAGGTATTTTTCTGTTTTTTACAATGTAAATGATGCTGCAGTAAACATCTACTCTTGCCCACTTCCAATTCATTATCCACAAAGTTTCAAGAGTGATCTTGTCCAAATATAAATCCTATTTTATCATTTTTAGTTTCTTTGTTTAAAAGCCATCAATGACTTTCCATTACCCTTAATGGTACAGGATAGAAATCCCAGAGATACACCCATGCACACATGGTCACCTAATTTATGACAAAGGAGGCAAGAACATACAATGGAAAAAAGATAGCCTCTTCAATAAGTGGTACTGAGAAAACTGGACAGCTACATGTAAAAGAATGAAATTAGAACAGTACCTAACACCATATACAAAAATAAACTACAAATGGATTAAAGACCTTAATGTAAGACCAGACACTATAAAACTCTTAGAGGAAGACATAGAAGAAACACTCTTTGACATAAACCTCAGCAAGATGTTTTTTGACCCACCTCCTAGAGTAATGAAAATAAAAATAAATAAATAAACAAATGGGACCTAATTAAACTTAAAAGCTTTTGCACAGCAAAGAAAACCATAAACAAGATGAAAAGACAACCCTCAGAATGAGAGAAAATATTTGCAAATGAAGCAACGGACAGAGGATTAATCTCCAAAATATCCAAACAGCACATGGAGCTGAATATCAAAAAAACAAACAACCTAATCAAAAAATGGGCAGAAGACCTGAATAGACATTTCACCAAAGAAGACATAAAGATGACCAAGAGGCACATGAAAAGCTGCTCAACATCACTAGTTATTGGAGAAATGCAAATCAAAACTACAGTGAGGTGTCACGTCATACTGGTTAGAATGGCCATTATCCAAAAATCTACAAACAACAAATGCTGGGGAGGGTGTGGAGAAAAGGGAACCCTTTTGCACTGTTGGTGGGAATGTAACTTGATACAGCCACTATGGAGAACAGTATGGAGGTTCCTTAAAAAACTAAAAATAGGGAGATTGGTTCAAGATTGTGGACTAGAAGGACGTGCATACACTCCCTCTTGCGAGAGCACCAGAGTCACAACTAACTGCTGAACAATTATGGACAGGAATACGCTGGAACTCATCAAATAAGATACCCCACATCCAAGGACAAAGGAGAAGCCGCAGTGAGGAGGAGGGGCACAATCACAATAAAATCAAATCCCATAACTGCTAGGTAGGTGACTCACAGACTGGAGAACACTTATACCACAGAAGTCCACCCACTGGAGTGAAGGTTCTGAGCCCCACTTCAGGCTTCCCAACCTGGGGGTCCGGCAATGGGAGGAGGAATTCCCAGACAATCAGACTTTGAAGGCTAGAGGGATTTGATCACAGGACTTCAACAGGACTGGAGAAACAGAGACTCCACTCTTGGCACACACAAATGGTATGTGCATCAGGACCCAGGGGAAGGGCAGTGACCCCATAGGAGACTGAACCAGACCTACCTGCTAGTGTTGGAGGGTCTCCCGCAGAGGCAGGGTGTGGCTATGGCTCACTGTGAGGAAAAGGACACTGTAGAAGATCTGGGAAGTACTCCTTGGTGTGAGCCCTCCCAGAGTCTGCCATTAGCCCCACCAAAGAGCCGGGTAGGCTCCAGTGCTGGGTCACCTCAGGCCAAACAACCAACAGGGAGGGAACCCAGCCCCACCCATCAGCAGACAAGTGGCTTAAAGTTTTACTGAGCTCTGCCCACCAGAGCAACACCCAGCTATACCCACCACCAGTCCCTCCCATCAGGAAGCTTGCACAAGCCTCTTAGATAGCCTCGTCCACCAGAGAACAGACAACAGAAGCAAGAAGAACTACAGTCCTGCAGCCTGTGGAACAAAAACCACATTCACAGAAAGATAGACAAGATGAAAAGGCAGAGGGCTATGTACCAGATGAAGGAACAAGATAACACCCCAGAAAAACAACTAAATGAAGTGGAGATAGAAAACCTTACAGAAACCTTACAGAAACCTTACAGAAAAAGAATTCAGAATAATGATAGTGAAGATGATCCAGGACCTCAGAAAAAGAATGGAGGCAAGATTGAGAATATGCAAGAAATGTTTAACAAAGACCTAGAAGAATTAAGAACAAACACCTAGAAGAATTAACAAACAGAGATGAACAATGCAACAACTGAATTGAAAAATACACTAGAAGGAATCAATAGCAGAATAACTGAGGCAGAAGAAGTGACTTGGAAGATAGAATGGTGGAATTCACTGCTGAGAAACAGAATAAAGAAAAAAGAATGAAAAGAAATGAAGACAGCCTAAGAGACCTCTGGAACAACATTAAACACACCAACATTCGCATGACAGGGGTCCCAGAAGGAGAAGAGAGAGAGAAAGGACCCGGGAAAAAATTTGAAGAGATTATAGTCGAAAACTTCCCAAACATGGGAAAGGAAATAGCCACCCAAGTCCAGGAAGCACAGAGAGTCCCATACAGGATAAACCCAAGGAGAAACATGCTGAGACACATAGTAATCAAATTGGCAAAAATTAAAGACAGAAAAATTATTAAAAGCAGCAAGGAAAAAACGACAAATAACATACAAGGGAACTCCCATAAGGTTACCAGCTGATTTCTCAGCAGAAACTCTACAAGCCAGAAAGGAGTGGCATGATATACTTAAAGTGATGAAAGGGAAGAACCTACGACCAAGATTACTCTACCCGGCAAGGATCTCATTCAGATTCGATGGAGAAATCAAAACCCTTACAACCAAGCCAAAACTAAGAGAATTCAGCACCACCAAACCAGCTCTACAGCAAATGCTAAAGGAACTTCTCTAAGTGGGAAACACAAGAGAAGAAGAGGACCTACAAAAATAAACCCAAAGCAATTAAGAAAATGGTCACAGGAACATATATATCGATAATTACCTTAAATGTGAATGGATTAAATGCTCCAACCAAAAGACACAGGCTGGCTGAATGGATACAAAAACAAGACCCATATATATGCTGTCGACAAGAGACCCACTTCAGACCTAGGGACACATACAGACAAAGTGAAGGGATGGGAAAAAATATTCCATGCAAATGGAAATCAAAAGAAAGCTGGAGTAGCAATACTCATATCAGATAAAATAGACTTTAAAATAAAGAATGTTACAAGAGACAAGGAAGGACACTATATAATGTTCAAGGGATCAATCCAAGAAGAAGATATAACATTTATAAATATATATGCACCCAACATAGGAGCACCTCAATACATAAAGCAACTGCTAACAGCTATAAAAGAGGAAATCGACAAAAACACAATAATAGTGTGGGACTTTAACACCTGACTTACACCAATGGACAGATCTTCCAGACAGAACATTAATAAGGAAACAGAAGCTTTAAATGACACAATAGACCAGATAGATTTAATTGATATTTATAGAAAATTCCATCCCAAAACAGCAGATTACACTTTCTTCTCAAGTGCACACGGAACATTCTCCAGGATAGCTCACATCTTGGTTCACAAATCAAGCCTCGGTAAATTTAAGAAAACTGAAATCATATCAAGCATCTTTTGCAACCACAACGCTATGAGATTACAAATCAGTTACAGGGAGAAAAAGGTAAAAAACACAAACACATGGAGGCTAAACAATATGCTACTAAATACCCAAGAGGTCACTGAAGAAATCAAAGAGGAAATCAAAACTACCTAGAGACAAATGACAATGAAAATACGACAATCCAAAAGCTATGGGATGCAGCAAAAGCAGTTCTAAGAGGGAAGTTTATAGCAATAGAATCCTACCTCAAGAAACAAGAAAAATCTCAAATAAACAACCTAACCTTACACCTAAAGGAACTAGAGAAAGATGAACAAACAAAACCCAAAGTTAGTAGAATGAAAGAAATCATAAAGATCAGAGCAGAAATAAATGAAATAGAAACAAAGACAACAATAGCAAAGATCAATAAAACTAAAAGCTGGTTCTTTGAGAAGATAAACAAAATTGATAAACTTTTAGCCTCACTTATCAAGAAAAAGAGGGAGAGGACTCAAATCAAAATTAGAAATGAAAAAGGAGAAGTTACAACGGACACCACAGAAATACAAAGTATCCTAAGAGACTACTACAAGCAACTCTATGCCAATAAAATGGACAACCTGGAAGAAATGGACAAATTCTTAGAAAGGTATAACCTTCCAGACTGAACCAGGAAGAAATAGAAAATATGAACAGACCAATCACAAGTAATGAAATTGAAACTGTGATTAAAAGTCTTCCAACAAACAAAGTCCTGGTCCAGATGGCTTCACAGGTAAATTCTATAAAACATTTAGAGAAGAGCTAACACCCAAACTATTCCAAAAAATTGCAGAGGAAGGAACACTCTCAAACATTCTACGAGGCCACCATTACCCTGATACCAAAACCAGACAGAGATACCTCAAAAAAAGAAAATTACAGACCAATGTCACTGATGAATATAGATGCAAAAATCCTCAACAAAATCCAACAACGCATTAAAAGGATCATACACCATGATCAAGTGGGATTTATCCCAGGGATGCAAGGATTCTTCAACATATGCAAATCAATCAGTGTGATACACCACATTAACAACTGAAGAATAAAAACCATATGATCATCTAAATAGATACAGAAAAAGCTTTTGACAAAATTCAGCACCCATTTATGATAAAAACTCTCTAGATAGTGGGCATAGAGGGAATCTACCTCAACATAATAAAGGCCGTATGCAAGAAACCCACAGCAAACATCATTCTCAATGGTGAAAAACCGAAAGCATTTCCTCTAAGATCAGGAACAAGACAAGGTTGCCCACTCTCACCGCTGTTATTCAACATAGTTTTGGAAGTCCTAGCCGTGGCAGTCAGAGAAGAAAAAGAAATAAAAGGAATACAAATTGGAAAAGAAGAAGTAAAATTGTCACTGTTTGCAGATGACATGGTACTATAAGTACATAATCCTAAAGATGCCACCAGACAACTACAATCAATGAATTTGGTAAAGTTGAAGGATACAAAATCAATGCACAGAAATCTCTTGCATTCCTATACACTAATGACGAAAGATCAGAAAGGGGAATTAAGGAAACAATCCCATTCAGCGTTGCAACAAAGAGAAGAAAATACCTAGGAATAAACCTACCTAAGGAGGTAAAAGACCTGTACTCACAAAAGTATGAGACACTGATGAAAGAAATTAAAGATGACACAAACAGATGGAGACATATACCATGTTCTTGTATTGGAAGAATCAATATGGTGAAAATGACTTTACTACCCAAAGCAATCTACAGATTTAATGCAATCCCTATCAAATTACCAATGACATTTTTTACAGAACTAGAACAAAAAGTCTTAAAATTTGTATGGAGACACAAAAGACCCTGAATAGCCAAAGCAATCTTGAGGGAAAAAAACGGAGCTGGAGGAATCAGACTCCCAACTTCAGACTATACTACAAAGCTACAGTAATCAAGACAATATGGTACTGGCACAAAAACAAATATAGATCAATGGAACAGGATAGAAAGCCCAGAGATAAACCCACACACCTATGGTAAACTAATCTATGACAAAAGAGGCAAGGATATACAATGGAGAAAAGACAGTCTCTTCAATAAGTGGTGCTGGGAAAACTGGACAGGTACATGTAAAAGAATGAAATTAGAACACTCCCTAACACCATACAAAAAAACAAACTCAAAATGGATTAAAAATTAAATGTAAGACCGGACACTATAAAACTCTCAGAGGAAAACATAGGAAGAACACTCTTTGACATAAATCGCAGCAAAATCTTTTTTGACCCACCTCCTAGAGTAATGGAAATAAAAACAAAAATAAACAAATGGGACCTCATGAAACTTCAAAGCTTTTGCACAGCAAAGGAAACCACAAACAAGACGAAAAGACAACCCTCAGAATGGGAGAAAATATTTGCAAGTGAATCGACTGACAAAGGATTAATCTCCAAAATATACAAACAGCTCATGCAGCTCAATATCAAAAAAAAACAAACAACCCAATCCAAAAATGGGCAGAAGACCTAAACAGACATCTCTGCAAAGAAGACATACAGATGGCCAAGAGGCACATGAAAAGCTGCTCAACATCACTAGTTATTAGAGAAATGCGAATCAAAACTACAATGAGGTATCACCTCACACCGGTTAGAAGAGCCATCATCCAAAAATCTACAAACAACAAATGCTGGAGAGGGTGTGGAGAAAAGGGAACCCTCTTGCACTGTTGGTGGGAATGTCAATTGATACAGTCACCATGGAGAATAGTATGGAGGTTCCTTAAAAAACTAAAAATAGAATTACCATATGACCCAGCAATCCCACTACTGGGCATATACCCAGAGAAAACCATAATTCAAAAGACACACGCACCCCAATGTTCATTGCCACACTATTTACAGTAGCCAGGTCATGGAAGCAACCTAAATGCCCATCGACAGATGAATGGATAAAGAAGATGTGGTACATATGTACAATGGAATATTACTCAGCCATAAAAAGGAGCGAAATTGCGTCATTTGTAGAGATGTGGATGGGCCTAGAGACTGTCATACAGAGTGAAGTAAGTCAGAAAGAGAAAAACACGTATCGTATATGAACACGTATATGTGGAATCTAGAAAAATGCTACAGATGAACTGGTTTGCAAGGCAGAAATAGAGACACAGATGTAGAGAACAAACGTATGGACACCAAGGGGGGAAGTGCCGGGGGGTGGTGGGTTGAACTGGGGGACTGGGATTGGTATATATACACTAATATGTATAAAATAGATAACTAATAAGAAACTGCTGTATAAAAAAATAATTATATTTAAAAAAAAAAACTAAAAATAGAACTACCATATGACCCAGGAATCCCACTACTGGGCGTATACCCTGAGAAAACCATAATTCAAAAGGACACATGTACCCCAGTGTTCATTGCAGCACTATTTACAATAGCCAGGTCATGGAAACAATGTAAATGTCCAATGACAGATGAATGGATAAAGAAGATGTGGTACATATATACAATGGAATATTACTCAGCCATAAAAAGGAATGCAACTGGGTCATTTGTAGAGATATGGATGGACCTAGAGTCTGTCATACAGGGTGAAGTAAGCCAGAAAGAGAAAAACAAATATCATATATTAACGCATATATGTGGAATCTAGAAAAATGGTACAGATCAGCCTATTTGTCGGGTAGGAATAGAGACAGACATAGAGAAGAGACATGTGGACACCGGTGC
Organism: Balaenoptera physalus; assembly: GCF_965194825.1. Taxonomy (NCBI): domain Eukaryota; kingdom Metazoa; phylum Chordata; class Mammalia; order Artiodactyla; family Balaenopteridae; genus Balaenoptera; species Balaenoptera physalus. Next base: position 58,651,494 of record NC_138885.1, read on the forward strand.
AAGGGGAGGGTGGGATGAATTGGGTGATTAGGTTTGACATAAATACACTACCGTGTGTAAAATAGATAGCTAGTGGGAACCTGCTGTATAGCACATGGAGCTCAGCTCGGTGCTCTGTGACAACCTAGATGGGTGGGAGGGAGGTCCAAGAAGGAGGGGATATAGGTATACATATAGCTGATTCACTTCATTGTACAGCAGAAACTAACACAACATTGTAAAGCAATTTCACTCCAATTAAAAGAAAAAGCCATCAAAGGCTTTCCATTACCCTTAGAATAGAATCCAAATTCCTTTTCATGGCCTGCCTAAAAGGGCCTATATGCTCTGAATGTTACCTGTCTTTACTATCATCTGTGCTACTCACTCCTTCCACACCATGCCCAACCATTCTGTTCCTCAAGTATGTAATGTTTTGTTTTACCTTGGGCTTTTGCATGTGTTCTTTTCACTGCTTGGAAAACTCTTCAACCATAGAACAAAATATATAAACATTGTTTATATATTGTAAATATATTTAATTATTTGTCTCCCCTTAAATGACACTTCCCCAGAGAGGTCTTCTCTGGCCATCTTATCTAATGTACATTACCCATTATTCTCTTATTCTTGTTAGTAGTTCCTTACACGTCATTTGAATCTATTTTTAATTTGTTTTCTCTGTTTTGTCTGTATCTTTAACCAGAACATAAGCTCCACAAGATCAGTGATTGTGTCTTTTATATACATCAGTTGTTCATAGTCAAGCATACAGTGGGCACCAACAAAATATCTGTTGTGTGAATGAATAAGTGAACAAACGAATTGATGAGTACATTTAGATACACTATTTGACCAATTTTCTCCTTAGAATAAATTTCTAGAAATAGAGTTTCTCGATAAAGTGGAATTCACATTTTCTATTTTATGTATATATTGCCAAATATTATTGAGCCACAGAATAAGGAAATCCTGCCATTTTCAACAATATGGATGGTCCTTGAGGACATTATACTAAGCAAAATAAGTCAGACAGAAAAAGACAAATACTGAATGATGGAATCTAAAAAAAACTGAATTCATAGATACAGAGAACAGATTAGTGGTTGCCAGAGGTGTGGGGTGGTTGGATGAAAGAGGTGAAGGTGGTCAAAAGGCATAAACTTTCAGTTATGAGATAAATAAGTCCTGGGGATGTAATTCATAGTATGGTGACTATAGTTAACAATACTGTATTATATATTTAAAAGTTGATAAGAGAGTAGATCTTAAAAGTTCTCGTCACAAGAAAAAAATTGTAACTCTGGGTAGTGATGGATGAGTTTATTTTGGTAATCATTTCACAATATATACATATAACAAATTGTGTATTTGAGTATACCTAAAATTAATAAAATGTTATATGTTAGTTATATCTCAATTTTTAAATCTCAAACAAAATATTACCTAACTATTCTACCAAAAGTATGGAGCACTCGAAATTCCCACCAATAACATGGTGGGGATGTTTAATGTTTCCCTCCCTGACAATACTTTATGCCAATCTATTTGGAAAAGAAATAACTGATCAAAACTTAAATTTTAGTTCCTGAATGCTAATAAGGCTGAACTTCTTTTTATATGTAAATTGGCGATCTATTTTTTTTAATTGGCTGTTAGTTATTTCTTTGCCTTTTTTCTCTTAGAATGCATGTCTTGTTTATTGATACGTAAAGGCATTTTGCACAATAGCAATGTTAATCTTATTTTTTGTTAATAATGTTATGAATATTTTATCAAATTTTTCTTTTGTTATTAAGCCTTATTTATGGTGGTGGTATTCCTTTTTTGTATAGATTTTAACTTTGTATGTTTCAGTGCTTCTTTTATTTCTGGCTTTAATGATCAAATACAACCACAGTTTTACAGAAATATTCCTCTATAATTTTTCCAGTTCTTTATGACTTCATATTTTATGTTTAGGTTTTTGAACTATCTGAAATTTATTATGGCATAAAGAGTAAAGTAGGGAGTTGTGAAATACTAGTTGTCCCATCAAACCTAAAAAACTCAACTGTTTCCTCATTGATTCTAATTCCATGCATATTCTTTATTCTTTCTTTGGCTTCTCTTTTCCATTTTAAAGAAATGTGAATTTGCTCAATGACACTTGAGTGCAGCCAACTTTACCTTTATAGAAATCCAAGGCACGGTCCCAGGCACCAAAGGCTGTGGCTTGATCTTCCTCTTTGGCAATTAGCACCATTTGATCCTTTTGCTAAAATATGTTGCTGTCACATGGATCTTCTGCCATCAGGTTACCCCTGGCACTCTGAGCAGTCTCCTGTCTCCAGGTTCTGCCACAGAAGCCCTTGTCTCTGCTCTCTGAGATAAAATACCTAGAGTCTCATCTTCCAGGCATTCTCCAATCATCTGCCCATCCACAGAGCTGTGGATAAGAGGGACACAGGTTTCTGCTCCTCAAAAGTAAAACCCAAACCACCATCTGCTTCTCAATTTCAGCTAGACTATATTTATCTCCCCTTTGGTTAGGCCGTTTCCACTTCTTGCAACATACAAATAAATCCCTTTTCTCCTCTTTGGATAATCTAGCTTTTACTGCCCTTCAATACTTCTAAAAGACAAGGTTTTCTCACCTCTTTTCAGGTGTGAGGGTAGCTCAGATGTTTACAATCACAGTGTTAGTCTCTGCTTTCTGAAGTAAGGATAGGAAAAAGAGTAGCTTTCTTCTCTTGTGAGTGCTCAGCAACAACAACCAAAAGCAGGTTGCTCAGTTTCAATTACACAATAATCACATTAGTTGATTTATAAATTATTTTAATCACTCTCACTTTATGTATGTTTTAATATGTTAGAGCAACACCCCACCGCTTTCTAAGTACTGTTGGCTGTTCTTATATGTTTATTTTTCTGGACAAAGTTAGAATCATTACTACAGCATGGGAAAAAATCCAGTAGGGTCTTGATGAGGGTTGTATTGAATTTATAGGTTTGCTGAGTACTGAGACTCCAACAGTTTTTAAAAGCAGAATAGGAGAGATACCATGCCACCAGCCCAGAAAAACACGATCGGAATTCTGGATGTTTTCAACTGAATTCAATGCGAAAGCAATTTTTAATGAGTATAAATTTTCAATGAAGGAGAATAAAATAAGGATGGAGGGAAAGTGAAATATCATCATTATCATGATTAGGTAAATGATCACAGGGTATACCTGAATTCTGACTTTTATAATGTCTGAAACCATTTCCTCATGGATGTTCCATAGGAACTCCAGATTTAGGAGTTCAAAAACTGATCTTATATTCTGTTCCTCCTCATCATTGTATTGAGTCATTCAACAAATCTCTATTGAGCACTTAATATCTGCCTTAGACACTTTGCTAAATTCTGAGGCTACAACCATGAACAAAGTCCTTTCTTGCCAGGAACTTAGACTTAATAGAGAAAACAAAAGTTAATGACTAATTCAATAGAGTGTGACACGCTTTGTAACAGAAAAGTGGGAGGAACATATTGTTGGGTAACCTAACCTAATCTATAGTCAAGAAAATTTTCCTGAAGAAATAGTATGTTACGTAAGCCCCAAAAAGGGGAAAGGGTTACCTGGGTTGGAGAGAACGGTAAAGAAATGTGTTCAAGATAAAGGGACCAGTATGTGCAAGGGCCAAAGCCAAAGAAAACATGTCAGAATAGAGTCTATTCCAAGGAATTGGCTAGCTGGAAAATAGAATGCAAGGAAGAGTGGCTAAAGATAATGCTGGAAATACAAAGGCCAAATCATGAAAGCCTCATAGCCCTTTTAAAAAGGCTTTATCCAAAGGCAGTAGGAAGCCATTGAAGTTTTTAAGTAGGGGAGTGAGTGGTATGATCAAGTATTTTTGAGAGATCACTCTGTAGAGTATAGAATGAACTTGAGGAGGGAGGGTATAGAGAAAGATCAGAAAAAGAAAAACCATCCAAGAATCTGCTATAGTAGTCTAGGAAAGAAAGTGGCCCAGATTTGTGCAATGGCAATGGAAGTGGAGAGAAATACACAGATATAATTGACATTTCACAGCACTTGATACTTTCTAGGTTGCTGTTTGGAAAGCTGGTGGTAGCACGGTTACTGAGCTGTGAAGCTCTGGAGGAGATCAGGTCTTGAGGGAAGATACAGAGATCCATAGAAATGTAGAGTTTGATGTAACTATAAGATATACAAATGGAGAGGTTGAACAAGTAGCCGAATAAATGGATCTAAAGTTCAGAAAGGAGGCACAAGTTTTAAAGCCACTTAAGACGGTATGTGAAGCCATGAGAATAAAGGAAAGAGTCTACAGGGTTGGAGTAAAATAAGGAGGGAGGGAAATTAATCCTAGGATGTAGCTGAGCATAGCAAGATTTAAGGGATGAGCAAAAAGGGCAACAAGTTTGTAAAGAAGACCAAGAAGAGGCATCCAGCAGGATAGGAAGAATGTAAGGATTTTGTTGACACGGAAAACAAAAGAAGGGAATGGTTCAAGAAGGAGAGAGTGACTAGCAGCACCAAAGTTGCTGAAAGAGCATGTAAGAAAGGTCTGAATTTTTTCCTTTTATGTGGCCACACAGTTTCAGGGAGGTGGGGGGAATGTCAGCGATTGAGTCACAGCAAGTGAAGAAACGGTGATGCGCAAGAAGGTACATTATAAAGGGGGAGGGCAGGGAATGAGTTAGGGTTGCTGCTAAGGCAAACAAAGGGTGATTTTTTTGTAACGATTACAGAAAGTGAAAATTATATCTTAGCTGAGGGCGGACTGCTTTTTGGTTGTTGTAAAACAAACTACATCTACTTGGAAGGCCAAAGCCCAACTCAAAATTTCTGACATTTGTTCCTGTTGTTTGAATTTCCTATTTCTGCTGAAATTTTATTTGCTTGCGTTCCACCTAAACCTTGATGTGGAGCATGGTTCTTTCTCTGGACTTTCTACCACAACTCTCTTCCAAATCATTTGTATGTGTGGAGACTTCATATCAGGTTTGGGAAAATGAAAGGTTGTTAAATTGCAGAACCACACAGCAAACATCCCAAGAAATATGTCCTCAATATCCATGTTCTTAAGAGTCTTTTTTACCACCTGGTCTCAGGACTTTGCCAACGGCCATCTTTCTCCTCAGCTTCCAGCCTCCCACCATCTCATTAGGCCCCTTGATTCATTCTGTTGCTGCCTCCCCAGTCCACTTCCATGCCCAAATTATCTTCCAATGCAAAATGAAGTTCTCTGTACTTACCTATTTTTTTCAGCATCAAGCCTTCAGGCTCACCTTCCTATATAAAAAGGTTCTAAATAAAGAGAATTATTTTTCAAAGAATTCCAGTGACATCTGTTAAAATTGGAACTTTGTTACCATCATAATTATCACAATCTTCCTAGTTTCTTTGGCCCTAAACCTACTAATAATTTTCAACTCCTCCCTTTGCTTCTCCAATGTCTGATGATAACACTGATGATTCCCCACTCCATAAAATCATTTTTTCATGCCCATGGGTCTAGAGCAGGCTCTCCTGATTATTGCCCAGATTATTGCAATGGCTTCTTGATGAGCTCTTTGGTTTAAAAGAGATAAAAAGACTAATAACGCCCATTCCTGATTTCAACCAGGTAAAAATGAAATGGGGTGCCCGGCTATGGTTTTCCTTAACTAAAATGTAAACCACTTTGCCAAGCTTGCCTTTCCAGTCCTATTAGCCATGGCCTTCCCCTCTGTCACATGCCCTGTGTACTTCAGTTACAGTGAAGCTATCATTTGCTGAAAAACTCTTAAATTCAATCTGTGCACTTTCCATGCTGCCTGGCATTGCCACTCCCCCTTTGACGACACTGTCGGCTGTTTCTCCAAGGTTTTGTAAATATAAATCCTACAGGCCTTCCAGGACCCATCTCATTCTTCCCATCATTCAGCAAGTGTAACCAATGTCTCTCTCCCATTGTATTTATAACACTTATCCAGCTTGGCTTCTAGGACACATATTTGTGTATCCAATACTCTAATATTCAATTCTGCATCTCTAAAAGTGCCTTTCACATAATAGGCACTCAGTACATGCTGAAGTGAACTTAACAAGCACACAAGGTGACAGCATTGTTTTCAGCTCCTAATCAGATTGCCAACATTACAAGAGCTTCTGAGGGGAGCAGAATCCACTCTAAGTGTACAACCAGGGACACGTTCATTCAGTGAAAGTTTACTAATTTCCCAGAGATGCACCATCACCTAGGAGTCCTTTTTTCTTCCTCCACTCAGCCATGTGTTAGCTCAATTCCTGTGTTGTCTAGGTGGAGGTCTCTGGAGCAGGTTTTCAATTTTCTATACTTCCCATCCTATCAATGTTATTTGGGGGGAGGGAGATGGAAAGTATGAGAATCTCAAATCTCACTTTATATTTATTTATCAGCAAGTGGAAGGAAGCACGGGAGTCTGTAGGATCCGGTGCAGTTAGGGACAGCTGTCCACATAGTCCCTACAGATGGTCTGGGTACCCCCCACTGTACTTAACTGTGGCTACTTCCACAAAAGCAGTGTTATACAAAGGACTGAAACCAGGGCAGAGGCACGATGTATGACGTATATTGTGTCGTTCTTGGCAGGAAGGGCAAACAAGTGGTAGCACAGCAAGTATACTCAGTGGTGGAATGGCCAATGTCCCAGGGAGGTGGAGTACCTAAATGTACAATCACTAATATAATAAAAAATATATCGATTAAGATTCTAGACCATGTGCTGAGCACTTTACATCAATGATTTCATTTCACACACACACCCCCGCCCCCCCCCCCCCACTAAAGAAGAGGTGGTGATGGTGATTGTAATACCCTCTACAGAAAAGAAGAAACTGTGATTTGACCAAGGCTACATAGCTACTATGTAATGGCCTGGAATCCAAATCTGCAAAGTCTAACCTCAGAGCTATAATCTTAATTCTAGTTTCTAATGCCTTGTGTATCACGTGGGGTTGAATTAGGAACTGGTGAATTTTTTATAATTACAAAGCGAACCAGCATGGTAAAGGACTAGTCACCTGATACCCCACTGTAGAAACAAGTATTTATGCTGATTAAAAATTCACTCAGATCCCTTTCTCAAATTGGGTGATCTCTGCAATGACGTTTTGGGTGAGTATAGTTATGTGCTCAGCCCAAAGGCTTGCCTTTCTCTTGTTCACATCTATAATTTGTGGTCTGAGATACATGCAGTTAGAGACATTACAAGCAGTGCCCTGGTTATGAGCATGCCTAAGTGTCACAGATGGTAAAAGTGTAGGAGCCAGTGCTGGCAGGAGGTGATAATCCCACAAGAGGCAGGTATGAAGGTTTGGTTGAGTGTTCAATAAGTGTTACAAGAACGCTGCATCTCAAGCAAACTACTCTGTGCCCCACTGGTGTGGGTTAACACTGACTGAGAATCAGCTCCTGTATTCCCTACAGAACGTGAGACAGAAAACTAGAACGTGAGAGAGAAAACTGTTGCTTTATATGGGCAACAGTCAACACAGCCAGGAGACACAGCAGGCCACGCTACAGCAGCGTTTCCACCCAGGGTCCACCTACATATACAATTGTACAGTTATGTTTCTATAATTACTGTGCTTTGAAATTCTATTTATTTTCTGCATTTAAAGACATTCTGTGAAGAGGGTCCATAAATTTCACCAGGCTGCTAGATGGATCCAAGGCACAGAAAAGCTTAAGAATGCCTGGCAATAGAGGGAAGAGCTTTCTAAATATGGAGCCAGCTTGAAACACCAAATTGTAACCATAACCAATGATAATCTTTCCTCTTCAGAGAAATCATAATCCAGGTGATAGTCTGATATCCCTACCGTAACACAACTACCATATGTAGAGTTGGCACTGCTGGTGATCAGAAGCTAGAAACCCCATGGGCCTCTGATTAACTGATGCTGACCACCCTAAAATAGAGCTAAGATAAAAATCTCCAACTAATATACTCAAATCAGTCAGGTCTTTGCACCATTATACACGTGAAACAAGTAATTATTCTGAATTGAAACACTCATAATTTTTATCTTGTTTGACCTAGGTTTCCTGAATGTTTCAAAATAAATAATTCTTCCATTTAAAAAAATGAAAAAGAACAATGTGGACCAGATCTGCTGGGTTTTTTTTCTTTCTAGGAGAATAAAGTATACTAACTCCAACATAATGAAAAGAAAAAAAGAAGAAAACATAGAGCTAATCTGACCTAATCCCACTCTAAAATGGTGCAAGATAGCAAAACTTGGCTAAACCAAAATGAAAAATAACCCAAAGGTAATTCACATTTTTCTTGGAAATCCATTTTAATACTGTACTAACTCTTGATGTGTCTGACACTCTCAGATTTAATTTCATATAAGATTTACATACATACACACGTGTTCAAAACCTTTTATCAGAAGGAATCAGGAAGGATAATGTCAGCCTTTCCTCAATAATTTTTCTTGACTCATGCTTTAAGACCAAAATGAGCAATTATGTACAAAATCTGGGCTCCACAATAATAAATTTAGATTGTGAATGAAGTTAGAGGCACAAATAACAAAGACAAGCACAAATTGGTCAATTTATGAGAGTCTAGCATTTAAAATATTACATTTTCTGATATTGTCAATTTGACCCTGGTGCAAAATAAGAAAATGCATATCAGTTCAAAACACAAAGTATTTTTATAAATCAGAAATAAGTCAGAAATAATCAGAGATACTCTACAAGGTTGAAAGGGTCAAGTGTGTTTACCTCTTGCTCCTCTATTTAGGGGTCCTCTGTGTCATTTAAGCCTTTGTAGACACCAGATCGATATTTTATAGCATCAGATTTATGTTCTAAGTTTCAGTGTTTTAAGAATTAGGTTTGCTTTGGCTAAAAGCAAATTGAGTATTTTTAAAATTCTGCCAGTAATTCTTTTTCAGTAATAATTGATTTTATTAGCATTGTATGAATGTTTTCAGATGCTCTATTACCAAAAATGAATCGCTTTTATTTAAAACTACAGTATGCATTTTTGAAATATTGTTCTTAAAAAATCTTCTTAACTTTCCCAAAATGTTGTTACGAGGATCAGAGGAGATGAGCAATATTTTGTATGATTTTAACATTTATTTAATGTTTTATTTCTCATCTTTTTTTAGAACAGTGAATACCCTTCTCACAAAAAGGAGGAAAAATAGAGTTATAAATCCCAACGAAAACTTTCTAGATGGTCTCAGTGAGGTGATAAGGGAGGTGGGTGCCTCACGTTTCCAAAACCTTTTCCATACCGACATTGCCAAGGTAAGATGATGAAAAGGGAGTAGGCAAAGAGAATAGCATGGATTTACCTATTTGGATCTTAATAGATTTTGCATCTTTGATTTTAACATTTTGATCAGGTTAATCATCTAGTTGTATAAGGATCTAAAGAAACTTCTGAAAGTTACAGCGTGGGGCAAATGTGAGATATTAATGTGAAAAATGTTACACTGTGACAGATTACATGCCATGAGAAAGCATGTGCAAATTATATAAATCCCCTCTATATTTTAATCATTTCCTTAAAAACAAGTAGATAGCTCCAATCAATCCTTAAGTGAATGAAAAAAATGTAGTGAATATAACGTGTCACTAATAGGTACAATATCAGTGTAAATATTATAGTATAATTAATAATTTAATATGTAATAAAAGTCATCCTGAAAAAAATCAATATATCAATACTTCAAAATAATTTTAAGCTGCTATTTCAAAATATGATTTGATTTTAAGGTTATAATAAACTCAGAAAATATACAATTCAAAATAGTTTTTAGTTTTTTTTTTTTTTTAATATAAATTTATTTATTTATTTTTGGCTGTGTTGTGTCTTCGTTTCTGTGCGAGGGCTTTCTCCAGTTGCAGCAAGTGGGGGCCACTCTTCATTGCGGTGCGCGGGCCTCTCACTGTCGCGGAGCACAGGCTCCAGACGCGCAGGTTCAGTAGTTGTGGCCCACGGGCTTAGTTGCTTCGCGGTACGTGGGATCTTCCCAGACCAGGGCTCGAACCCGTGTCCCCTGCATTGGCAGGCAGATTCTTAACCACTGCGCCACCAGGGAAGCCCAGTTTTTAGTTTTATTAACAGGTTGTGAGTAGCTTCTTTTAATTGTTAACTCAAGTTTTTATCATACTTCTTAAGTTACAAAAACAGTAGTTAATTGAAATTCAGTCCACAAATAATTCATTCTGAGCCCCAACCTTTTTTCATATTTTGTGGTTGAGAATTCTAATGTTGCTATAGTAAATAAGGACAGAAAGATGTTTAAAATGTGCATATTTGAAGAAAATATTATAGTAATGGAAAATCACACAAGAACACACCAGATTATTTTTTTTCGGAGGTTTAATTTTAACTAATTAATATTTCAATGATGAAGGTAATGTCAATCCAAATCTTTACTTATTTGTAATGCACAAACTATTTTTTGTAACTTGTAAGAGAAATAGATTCTTTTCACCATGGCAATGCTTTCACCCTTATTTATGGTCTTTCTTTTTCTTGAGTCCTTTTTCTTCAGCAGTTTAACAAGTCACTTCTTGTTTGGCTAAAGTGCAATCCTAGCACAATAATGTTTCAGCTTGCAAGGAAGAACGCCCTTATTGAGTTGATAGAACTCCACCAGCTGGATTAGATCCGTAAATCTTGTGTGCCCATCATCCAGGGTGTGGAACATTTCACCATCATCTTCCACCTGCAACAGGAAAAACAACAAACTGGTAAGAAGGGCAAAATACCCAGAAAGACAATCATATTCTATTGCATACTGCATCTTTAAATGCCAAAATTGATGTATTTATAATACTAAAGGACAGTGAAAAGAATGTTATGGCATGTCCACTTCTTCTTTGTAACTTCCCTTGCATTTAAAAGAAATACCATCTGATCCTAAGGTAAGCAGTGTGGCTCTACTTTCTCTGTCTCTAAATTCTCTTAACGTTCAGTAGTTAGAATAGTAGGATTATTCTGAATCAATACAGTACACAGTGAGAAATCGGCACTATTCAGTGTAAAAGTAAACAAAAGATTTTAATACTCCCACCTACAGAAATTAATTTCCATTTCTAGTTGTTGTCTACCTAAAGCCTTACTTAATATATTAAAAATGAATATCCACCATAATTTGTATCAGTAAACTGATTCTGGAGCAATCAAATATTGTGTTAGTGGAATGACAGCATTTTGGGGTTTTTCTGTTTTTGTTTTCTGCAGTGAGATCTTCAGGCATTAAGCAATTCATACGTGCCAGGGACATCGCTCACATAATCAATCAAGTGGGGAAGATAACTTCACATGGACTTTAGATAGTTCCAAAAAGAGGTCATTCAAAAAAAAGAAAACACTAGCAACTTAGCAATCTGATGTAATACTTTCTTGAAAGTAGACTGAATCTCTGTTCCACACTATCTGGTTCCAATACACAGACCACATGCATACATACACGTGCACACACACACACACACACACACACACACACACACACACACACACACAAAAGCAGCAGAAGCAACAAAAAAATCCCAAAGCAAGTTGTGCCACATGAAAGCAGAATTACAGAAAATTTTTAAATGTGCTCAGAATAGTTGAAATAATGATCTCCAGTTCCACAGCACCTGTGTACCTATCCATAATGATTAAAAACAAAACTACAAAAAACACCAAAAAAACATTTTTGGGACAAGAGAGGCGAAGGGGCTTGAAAATAACGATTTTTAAAGAACCACTAGAGGAATTCAGGAGAAGGAATTCTCAGTGGCCTTTTAACAATAGGTGGCATGGGGTCTATACAATATTACCAAATCATATTTCATGGGAAAAGGGAAATTTAATTTTTGCAATTCCTGTATTTCTTATATTAATTCAGGCTCATAAAACCATTTCTGCCAAACTTAACTCTAGTCAAAGCACAAGTTCCCAAATTATATTTAATAAAAGAGCCAAAAAAAACTAAAGTTTCCAAAAGCTTATGCATTAAGATCATCTCTAATATACGAATATGAAATCACAAATTACTTACTGGTATAATTTGAAAGTGCTTTATTTTTTGTCCATGACTCATTGACAGTACGAAAGTTTTGGGGTTGCTCTGACTATCCCGTACCAAGAAAACCCTAAAGAGAGAGAAGTATTTCAATATTTTTCTACATTTACTCATGGATTTCATAGAAATATAGCCTGTACCAAATCCAGGAAGTATATTCATAAATGTAGCCAGAGTTTTCCTTTACTATGTATTCAATGATGGGATTATCCAACATGGTACACAATATGGTATAACATAAACCTTATACTATAAAACTATCATCAGAGCTAATTTAATTTTAATAGGATAAATACACAGCCATTTGTCAGACTGCTTGCTCACAATAACCAATATAATGCTATGCTGGCATCAATAATTAGTGCTACGTCCTTTTTCCACTGGGAAAGCTGGGTATTCACATGTAACTCTTTGGTACAGAGAATAAGGCATTAGCATATTGTTATTTTAATTTCTGGGTCATGTTAGGCCCTAAAAAAAGAAAATTATTTAGAGTGAAATAGTTTTTAACTCCCTCTTCTACACTGGATCCTTTCTTTTGATTCTGGTTCCTACTATTACATACACAACAGAAAGTGAGAAATGAATATATTCTAAAAAATCAATCCTGAAATCATTTATTAAATGTTTGAGCAAAATATTTTAAGTAAAAGAAACACCCAAACAACATGTAATTTAACCTTGAAGAATGCATCAGAAAAGCCTCCATAACAGGCTAGAAAAACAAAACATGGCCTAATGGCCTGAGAAAAATGCTGCCAGGCGTGGATTCTTATTAACTGGCAATTCAGTGCATAACCAGCTTTATATTAATTGTTGGCAAACAGACTGTGCAAACAGTCCCCACTGGTGACTCCAATACTAATCTCACTGTGCCTGGGCGAAGAGACAGCCAAATCTGAGCCATCACAGATGTCTGATGAGATTATCCATTTCATCTGTGCTGTGTGAGGTTCCGACATTACATCTCTAGGAGATGGGACAAAAGGGAGTTTCACTGGTCAATCAAGCTTAATTCTCTCCCCATTCCTGAGTAGAACACCACTACCACCTAGTGGATTGCCTGGCATCATCACATCTTTCCAAAAGAATACCCCAAATAACCCATTTTTTAATTAAAAATTTTAAAAAATAAAGATACTGTCATTCTTTATGCAATTATTTCATTCAATTTACAAAAAATGGGCTCAGAAATAAGGGAAATTATAATCCTCCAAAACATTTTGACAATTCTTTGTGATTTATTTCTTTTCTTGGTCTTAGATGGTAATTCTGCTGATTGCTCAGATTTATATCTGAAAAGACCATGTTCCATGCAGAGAAGTATATTGAAATCTTTTCTTATTTAGAGTCTACTGAAATGCTGACTTGCTATTAATAATCTTCCATGTGAAGGTGCATTTTTATCCAAATGTCAGTATTAAATCACCTTGAAATTTTGCCATCATCTTAAGCCAACCCATGAAGATATAAGATCCCATTACCACTTGTTTAAATTGATGCTGGTTTTATTTCTCATCCAAACCTCAATACAAGCTCCTTAACTTGTATTGCATTTGGGAAGAGAATTCAGCTAGTATTATAGGAAGTATTGATATCTGAAATACTGAGTAATCTGAGAAAAAGAAAATTCTTTAGATCATAAATCTTGCATAATAAATTTTCTGTTTCTCCTGTCTCTTCTGTGGTATCCCACTAAAAGATAACATGAGAAGAGTCAAAAAGTACTGTTTTCATAGGTTTATATTCCTTTAAACTGTTAATATTTAGAGAAAAGAAAATAGGGGTGTAAACAGAAAGAAAAAAATAAGACAGTCTAAATATATAAGAAACAGCTTTTTACTTTAACACACCCTGCATCAAACCTAAAAAAATGTATAACACGTAAGATAGTGTCATGACACAAACCATACTTTGCAAATATATTATTTGTTCAAATCAAAATGTTGACACGCCAAAACAAGTTCAGTTTTCCCCCCATCAATTAATATCTGAGATGCACAGAATGGGTAATATTAGTGATCACTGGTTAAGAGCAGAGCATCCTGTTCAGCTATCTTCTCCTTATGCGCAAATACTAAGCACACACTATGTAACAGGTACTGTATAGGTATTGCTAGGATTCAATGACAACCATCCTTATAGAATAAAGTCACTTCTGTTTTAATAAGCTGAAGTTAAAACTCTCTGTGTGTGTTGAATAAGTCATTACTGATTATAGGAGAAATCAAAATCAGTGCTACTCAGAATCAAACTTACCCATCCACTAGACCTTGCTGAATGATCAATCGCTGAGCTTCCTCTCTAGAAATTTTGTGGTGAAACCATGGTTGGGACCGGTGGATAGCTGAAGAAATAGAGTGGAGGAATACAGAGATTTGTTTGAAATGATCACAGCTTAATTATGTGTACTTTCTACCCTAACCCTTCAATGACTACATCTAAATGCACATCTCGCCACCCAGTTAGTCACAGTGAATATGCAGAGACATACCCATATTTGTGGCACAGCTCTGTGAAGACGCAGTGGGGCTACCATGAGTGCCCAGGCGTAAACATCCTTTTTTCTGTGCAAGGAAGTGGGAAACAAATTTTAACTTTCGGGGAGAAACAAATTCAAATCATAAATATTTTGAAGAACAGGAAGCTAATTTGTACCCTCCAAGCTAGTCCTTCTTCAACTGCAACTGAAAGGGCTTCAGTGGGATTTTCTATAACTCTGCTTTTCTGGCCTGAGAAGTCCATTGCTACCAGGGAATTCTCTGATATACTTCTCTGGAAAAAAAAAGCACATTTTTTACCTTGAAAACATCTTTGAAGTTACCTTTCAGTGCTTTGCTGGCAATACGTTTCCATTTTAGGATGTGGTTCCAAAGGTGGCTAGCAGGAAATTAAAAAGTTAACAATACATATTCAACAGAAAATGGTGCTATAAAGTATTTTGGTTAAATAAGTTATACAGTTATTTGTTAAGGTCATTGAATTAAGTGTTGAATAAAGAGATTAAAAGCTTTCAAGGTAAGCATGTCTTTCTTCTAAAGCAACCCTATCTCTTCGTATTTAGAAAAGAATAACCTTTCCTGTGGCTAAGAAGATCCATCACTTCCAAACTCACCTCTCTATTATGCTTTGAGATTCATTAATGATCATTTAAATGTCAAATCTGTCTACTTATTAAGATTCAAGATACACTAAAGCTGTAACAGACTGACTTACATCACTTCCTTAGAAACAAATAGTACCCATATTTTATAACAAACCAACAATATGTATTTTAAAAGTTTATCACATCAACTTTTCTCTAACTTAGAAAATGAAATTTAGTGAAATAATTCATATAACTCCATAATATTAAAATTTCTATGATTTAATACGTGAATGTTTTTTCATCTTGTGAGCATGAACATGGCAAAATGAGAGCTGCAAAAATAAGTCTGAATGACAAAAGAAGAACTGATATAAAAGGAAGACATCTTTAAACAAACATAATTTTAAACAAGTAATAAAGTCATCTTTTTTGCGAATTACTTTTTGTATTCATAGTCCCTGAAGGTGAAAATAAAACATCCAAAACCTGGACCTTATTTTTATTTTTTTCTTTGTTTAGGGCTCTACTTCGTAACCATCTTTTAAAAAGTGTGCCAACCCAAGTCATGCATCCTAAAAAAAAAACACAGTTGTCAGAATCTTCAGTTAAGAGTGTCACTCAGCATGGGGAGGGGGAAGGGTAAGCTGGGACGAAGTGAGAGAGTGGCATGGATTTAAATATACTACCAAATATAAAATAGATAGCTAGTGGGAAGCAGCCTCATAGCACAGGGAGATCAGCTCGGTGCTTTGTGACCACCTAGAGGGGTGGGATAGGGTAGGAGGGAGATGCAAGAGGGAGGGGGATATGGGGATACATGTAAATGTATAGCTGATTCACTTTGTTATAAAGCAGAAACTAACACACCATTGTAAAGCAATTATACTCCAATAAAGATTTTTTTTTTAAAAAAAAAAGTGTCACTCAATTGATAAGAATTAAAACTCTTAAAAGACAAAACATCCAAAACCAGCATGAACAATGTTTAATAGTTTTTCCCCACTCGTCATTAATAGAAGAGCAACAGAAAAACCGGAGTTCTCATTGTAAAGGATCAGCCAACATACACCTGGAGACTCCTGGCTTAAGACCATTTTCTCTCTCTCCACATGGATTCAGCCATACCCTGCTTGGTCTAACAGACTCTAGTCAAATGTCTGCTTGAAATAAAACCTGGTCCATACAAAAATGGGAGGGGGGATCATTTATCACTGCATTACAGATCCCACTTTATTAGCATTTATTATTTCCTCTTGAAACCTTGCTGTAGTGGTCCACAATCTTATTACGGTTCATCTTTATTTCTGGAGATCCGGCGTGCAATCTTTCATTTGTTATAGGAGCCTTCATAACTGACAGCTGCTCTTTCCAGACAGATGCTGTCTCTGTAATCTCTATTTGCTGTCACACCTTACTTTGCCCTTCTCACCCCGTGATCTTCTGTGCTGGGCTGTGGACCAGATGGATATACTTTTGCTTTGCTGACATTAATGAAAAGCTTCCACCTGCCCAAGCCAGAGAGTAACTAATCTCAATCATAATGATAGCTTTATCCTTATAATATCTCTGCCTTCACATGCCAAGATGGGCTCTGTAATCACAAGGTTCTGATAACATAAAAATACCGTTAGGAAACAAAAATAAACATAACCAGTTCTTAGTCTTTTTTTCATTTTTCTCCTATAATATGACAGGCTGAAATGTAAAATAAGATCCCATGTTACATAATTACTTGACCTAAGTAGGGAGTCTACGATACAAATAAGTATTTTCATTTGCTACATTAACTACACTAGGGGGAAACACAGGAATATAGAAAATGTTTTCTACTGAATGGCAGGTGGTGGATGAAAAATTAATAGTTTACCTTTGGTGGACAAAGAAATGGAAGTGAAGCAAAATCTGACTTGAACCAAAAGGTCATTTTCAGCTCAATTTCTTTCACATAGAAAAGCAATGTTGATAACATTCAGAATCAGTGTATTTCTCAAATATTTGTCCCTTTTTCTAGCTCTTCCTTCTGGTGGGATAAATAGGGCAAGCCCTAAAAAAGGGTCCATGATTTTAATGGCATGCCTCTCTTTTTAAGAAAGAAGAGGCTTGGGTATCTCCTGGATTATCCAGACCACACCTCGAGATCAGATCCAAACACTTTTAGTGAGGTTGGAACATGAAATGTTTTTCAGGCAGCTTAGCTAAGCAGCAACTCGTAGTCACTCCCTGTCACCCCATTTGAAAGAGCTACATAAACGTGTAGCACTGTGGCCTTAGTAAGAGGGCACAGAATTTCCTCAGACATTGTTCTCTCATCAGTGTCATACTGAGCCACAGGACATCAGAGGTGTAATCGATTCTAGAGATCATGCAACTGTCCCCCTTATTTTATACTGTAGGACGGCAGTGACTCAATCAAGGTCACGCTTATGGTAAAGATAATAACAGGCCCTATCTAAGGTTCTTTTATGTACCACGGAATGGGAGGTACAGGGAAGAAAGTGCAGTTTGGGATGTCTAGCTCAGAGTCAAATGTGAAAAATAATAAGAACTTCAGTTGACTTGTTTTTCCCATCCCCGTGTTCTGGCCAGGACCATATTAACAGATGCTCCTTTAAATAAATCCTTTTTATTATCCTAAAAAGGACCAAATACATTTGGCTTCTTGAAATATCTGCTGATGATTCTCATTTCAAAGGCTGATGGGATGGCTATTATGTGCTATATATAGTTATGATGTTCATTATGGTATGATAATTTTTTTCTCATTTCCCTTCTCAAAATGAATCCCTGGAGAAGAAGACAATATTGTCCCTTTAAAACTATAACTAAAGTATGTGAACTTTTCCCTGTTGTTCCTTGAACATGGGGCCTCAATGAAAACCAGCAGAGGCAGGCGAGAGACACTGGCATCCAGGATATAGGTCACTGATTCTCTCATGATAATGTAGAAATTATCCTGGGATTCTGTATAGACACCAAAATAAACACAAATACCTCCCCAACCTTCTTAGTTTCCTTCATGAAAATTAAGAAGAGTAGAGATATAATTCTTGATGCTATTCTCTCTGATCATGTCAACTGCGATACAGGACAGGTCCTTGTTCTCATCACACAGAGACTTAAACCTCTTGTCCTTCTGTCCCTATTTACAGCCAATTCACTCAAGGAATGTCTTTTCTTATACCAGGTGCTGAACAAGTAAAGCTACGTTAACCAAAATGCCATAGACGTACTGATCAACAGTAGGATCACTTTCAACGGAAAGAAGCAAGAATAATACCGTATTTGTACACTAATGACAGTGCTGAGACTATAAAGTACTTACTGTGGAACATTTTTTTCTATGATTAAGAGGACACTAAATAATAACTGCCTCCAAATCATGGCTGCTACTAACATGCTCGTCCTAATAACTTTAAAAGAAATTTAGAAGGATTTAGGAAAGGATTAAGATAATAAAATTCATTATTCATATATACATATATGAATTAAAAGATTACGGTAAGCTGGCAAATTGTAAAAATTCTCACCTTAAAGCTATTGCTTTTATAAAAATTCATTACATTCCTTAGTTTCTTATTTTAGGGCTAAAAAGTAATATGATACAAAGATGAAAAGTTATTCTTCCATAACGTAAAGCAACGTAACTACAGCATTGGAGTTCTTTTTCCATATTAGTCTATCAGACTTCATAATCAACATTATTTCATGCCTCAGTCCTAGAGCTGAGCATTTTACATGCTACGTTACATGTGGGGAAATGCACCTTCTTTGGTCACAGCCATGAAACGCATGTTTTAACCTAAGTGGAAATGTAGCACGTTAGCTGATTGTAACATGGGCTCATACTTCTGAATTCCTAATATACTCAAGGAGCACAAGCAAAAATAGCAGAACATAAACTTGGAGTTCAGAAATAAATTTCTTGTGTTAATGCACAGGAAATTAAAATTAGGTCCCAAAGAAGGGAAAAAATGTATCTGCCTGTAAATATCCAAGTGGCATTTAGTATAAATCTGTGAAGCGGTGCTAGTCTTAACGCAATGCACAACCTGTATTTTGGCTTGCATCTTTTGGGTTTCCTGGAGAGCAGTATGCTTTTCAAGGACCTGGAACTTTAAAAATTTAATTGTTAGAAAGTCAGAATGCAAAAGAGCTCACAGGCTATGATAATCCCAGAATTAATATTCAAATAAATAAATAAACCCACAATCAAATCAATAATTAAGAAAGATCTACAATCTCAAGGACAATGTTCTATAAATTATCTTATTTTCTAATCCTCAAATGTAATGACACAGAATCACTCTCATAATTCTTGCAAATATTTAAAGTTTTTCTTTAACATAAAACATTATTTTAATTGAATACTTCATGTGTGCCCGATTATTGTGATTTTATCACATAGGCTGCAATCATATAAACTCCAAAAAAAAAATAGTTCAATATCATGATAGTAGGATGGTGCCAAAAAGTTACTTTACTTGACCAAAAGGAAAGAATGGAAATGTACATTTATAATGTAATGTGATTGCAAATTAATGTAAATATAAAATAAAATGTAGGTTCAAAAACTTGGTGCTTACCATGGGTGATACACTCTGAGAACTGCAGCCACTTCTACCTTGATATGGATGCATGTAATTCTGGTACAGCTGCATGCCATACTGCAGAATAAATAAATAAAAACACATTCCCACCACTTTTACTACACAGAGTTTTACTCCAACTTTTGAAAATCAACACTTTCATTAATTATACATCATCAATATAAAAACTGAAAATTATAAGCTTTCCTTAAAACAAGTAAGTAAAGCAGCCATACTTTTGAATGGTAAACTTTTAGTGTCCTAAATAGTACAGTTTAAAAGACAGTGTTTTTTATTTGGACCCACACTTATGTTGTAGCTCACAATATAAAGATCTAGAACTGACATTCCTACTCATTATTCTTAGTGTCAATAGCACCAAAACCATTTGGAGCTTAGCAATAAGAAAGCTCACTTGGGAAGGGTGCCCGACTTTATGGTACAAAGACTCTGAGAATCTGACACACATCCTAAGCAAACCTGGGTAAAATTTACCATAATTCTTCAATGACTGATTGATGAATTACATTGTCTTTTGTTATCCATAAACTTGATCCTATTTTGAAGATTTTTGGCACTGTATCACCCTCTGGTAACAGTACTCTTAGGGCATTGTTTAATTTTTGGCTTTAAATTCAGGGAAATCAAAATGGTGGGGAATCAGGCTAATTTCAGACAGAGTCATGGCATACAGTGTAAAGAGCAGTAGATAAGAACTACAGAGGCTTTGCTTTCAAGAGGTAGCATCATAAGAACTGGACTGCTAGGCTACAATTGGAAAGTGGGTCTAGAGTGTAATTGGATTGTTAGTTTGAGAAACATTAAGAACGCCAACTGCCATGGCCAAACTTATCTTGCAGGAGTCCCTATCTGAAACTGGAAGATAAGCCCCTTAGATTTAAGTTACTTCGTTAAAAAAGAAAAAAACCAATGGAACAGATAGGCTTCTTTTTTTTTTTCTTTTTCCTGCTACCCTCTATAATTCTCTCCATTTCATGGAGCCATTATGAACTTAAAAGTAGGTCCGATATAAAAGAGATTGAAGAGACACCATGGAAACCAATCTTACCCTTAGGATGAATTCCATTTAAACATTCTAACAGAGCTGTTTCTCTACTAAAAACTATTTTCTTAAAAGCAATTGCAGCAAAGTGGATATATTTGGTAATTAGGCAGAAAATCAGAGGGAGGTAAGGGGAGTCACTGTTTTCAAGATTTTGCTTTTAACATGAATACAGTCATTTAAAATTCTCTGTGTTAACTTCTTTATCCAATTATTTCCCAACTTATAAAAATTATTTTTTAATTTAAGGTTTGATTGACATTAATAGGACCTAATGAAATTTATTTTAAATCAACTCTAAGCCTACAGTAACTTTAAAAAGAAGACAAAGGAGCTTAATTCCTAGTCAAGTTCATTTGGAGAATATACAATAGCCTGCAACCACACTTTCACAAGGACATGCTGCCTGGACACCTTTTATTTACCTGCAGTGAAAAGCCTGCTACCCACTAATAAGACTGTTTCCTTCAAAGATGTATTGTCCCTGGTACCTGTGGTGTTAGGAAGTTGCTTCTGTGCTGTTGAAAGTTAACTCTGGCTAAGGGGTAGGGCATGGGTCACCTTAACATTTCCCTGTCCTATGGAGGGGCAGATAAGGGACCAAAATGTGTTAGAGAGAAACTAGCAGAGTTCTAACTGAAGGGAAGGGGAAAAGACAACATGTAACTAGGACACTGTACATGAGCAAATCTCCCCTTTTCTAAGTCTTCTGATTTTTCTGATTCTATATGTAACTGGAATTTCTCCAAAGAGAATGGGAATATCTCTATCTGATGCTACATGAAGAGTTTACATGTGTATATGAAAAAGAAAGGAAAATAAAACAAGTGGCCAAATTCTTGGGGGAGGCTATATCTAATAAATAACACATAATGAAAAGAAGAAGGACACTTCTGGTCCAGCCAACATAACATAGACTAGTCTTTCCCTGCTCCTCGCTACTAGGTACAATGATAAACTCTGGAAATAACACGATAGACAACCAAAGGAGATGAGCAAAAGCTACCTCTAACACCAGGTGAGCCCAGCTGCACCAGCCAGGGGGATCAAACCAGTGCCCCACTGACAACAAGCTGCCAGGCCCCTATTAGAGAGCCTCAAATGTGTCTGTGCTGGCAGGCCCAGGCTTCCTGTAACTGATTATTTTAAAGTGTAAAACAGATCATATCACTTTCCTATTTGAAACCGTGGTGGTTTCTCATTGGCTCCATGATAAGGGACCTCACTGATGCTGGCCTCTATTTCCAGCCGCATCTGGAAACACTTTGCCATAACTGAAATAAACAGGGAACACAGATGTGGTAGCAGAATAATGGTCCCCATATATGTCCACGCCCTAATCCCTAGAACCTGTGAATATATTAGGCTACCTGGCAAAGGGGAAATAAGGTTGCAGATACAGTTAAGGGTGCTAATCAGCTGACTTTTTTTTTTACATTTATTTTCATTTATTTATTTTCTGGCCATGCCACGTGGCATGAGGGATATTAGTTCTCCCACCATGGATCAAACCTGTGCCCCCTGCAATGGAAGTGCATTCCTAACCACTGGACCACCAGGGAAGTCCCTAATCAGCTGACTTTGAAATGACATGATTATCTTGGATTATCCTGGTAGATCCAATGTAATCACCAGGGTCCTTATCCAGAGCCAGAAGAGAGAACCAGAAAAATGGCAGCATGGAAAGGACTCAGCTGGATATTGCTGGCTTTAAGGGTGGAGGAAGTTGCCACAAGCAGCCTCTAAAGGCTGGAAAGGGCAAGAAAATGGATTTCCCCCTAGAGACTGCAAAAGACAATGGAGCCCTGTTGACACCTTGCTTTTAGGCCAATAAGACCCATTTCAGACTTCTGAATGACAGAGGTATAGGATAATAAATTTGTGTTTTAAGCCACTAGGTTGGTGGTAATGTGTTACAGCAGCTATAGAAAACTAATACAACAGAGCATCTTTAAACTGGGCATCTGTGACTTGAAAGAGGCTTTGAGAAGAGTCAAACGAGAGAAAAAAAAGGTAAGAAGGAGACAGTCTTCCAGAAACTGAGCATTCTGGATATAGAAAGAACAAAGAAAGCTTTTAGTACATTTCATCATTTCTTAGACACACATTTGTTTTCAAACTAACAATCTGTATTATAATCTATGGCATCTTATATTCACTGTGGACGAAGTGACTTGCCATTGCCTGAAACTGTTGGGATTAAGTCATTAGCATGAAAACCTTGCAAAAGGAATGCCAGTGGCTAGAAAGACAACCCCACGGACCACGGCAGAGCACTTATCTGAGAGATGATGCCTCCCCAAAGCTCTTGAACCACACAGCTGGTTAATCTGTGGAAAATATGAGTATCCATGACTCTGAGATGAAAATGATTCAGAAAAGCCAGATTGAGCATATGAAGAAGTTTTAAGAATACCTCAACTAACTTATTTCATATATATGTATATATATATACACATACATATATATCTGTGTGTATACACAAAATTGATAACATCAACAAAAATGATGAAAATCAGGATTATAGGCCTAAATAAATCTAAATATTCAAATGAAAATAAAAATTATAAGTGATATGAAACATCATATCACAATTTTATTGGCATAATTCTCATCTTTCTAGTTACACAAAAAATAATGGAGCATCTTAGTAAAATCAATGGCATGTCAGAGTCACTGAAAGACTGATTAAAGGAAGTGGGTTTACCACCTGCTTCTGTGTTGGGTGTTTGAATTTGAGCCCCTTAGAAGGGAGAAAGACTTGGCTAACAAGGTTGGAAAGTATCTCTTCCACCAGCCTAGCTGGACTTACAGGGTTCTGATGGCAGGGGAGAGAAAACCTGAGACCTCAAGATATTTTCTCTACCATAACTGTGATGGAGTAAAGTCTACCAAAGAGTGCCAGCTTCTTTATGTGTAAAAGGACAGCGCTGGATGAACTCAGTGTTTCTTAATCAGGCAGACACCTGGAACTCAAGTCACTAACTCGGGATCCCCCAGGATGGGGCTGGGCACATGGAGCTTCAGAAAGCACCTCAGGTGATTCCAATGCATATCCCTAGTTACCTAGTTACTACTGCTTTGACTGGTTGGTTTCCAAGACCCTCTAAAGTACTTTTCTCTTCTTCATTTTGTTTGTTTGTTTGTTTGTTTTACATTTTATGACAATGAGAGCAAACAGAAGTGACTACTTATCATGAGGGTTTCAAAGAATCAAGATTTCTAAGATTTGTCAAAACCAAAATCATGACAGCCATTTTGACAGTAGACTATTTGAGAAACAAACAAATCTCTAATAAAAGAGGTAATAACCATAGTGACTTTCTGCCATAACAGCAAAAGGAAGAAAATTTCACAGTTAATCCAAAAGCTTCCTTTAAATTACTTTAAAAAACGTTCTTCCTACCCTTCACACCCACTAGGATGAGTATTTTTTTAAAAAGTGGAAAATAACAAGTGTTGGTGAGGATATGGAGAAACTGGAATTCTTATACATTGCTGGTGGGAATGTAAAGTGGTTTAGCCTCTGTGGAAAACATTTTGGCAATTCATCAAAAAGTTAAACATAGAATTACCATATGACCAGCAATTCCATTTTTAGGTATATATCAAAAAAACTGAAAACTGTTACTCAGACAAATACGTGTAGAGACATATTCATAGCAGCACTATCCACAATAGTAAAAAGGTAGAAACAATCCAAATATCCATGAGTGGAAAAACAAATTGTTTATTTAACATATATATATATGTTAAACAACACACATACAGTGGAATATTATTATTCAGCCATAAAAAGGAATGAAGTACTGATACATGCTGCTACAACATGGACGAACCACAAACATTATGCTAGTGAAGAAGCCAGACCCAAAATGTCACATATTGTATGATTCCATTTCTATGAAATATCCAAACTGGTAAATCCACAGAGACAGAAAACGGATTAGTGGTTGCCAGGGGCTGGGAGTAACTGCTTAATGGGTATGGAGTCTCCTTTAGAGGTGAAAAAAATGTTTTGGAACTAGACAGAGATGGCAATTGCACAACATTTTGAATGTACTCAATGCCTCTGAATTATTCACATTAAAAATAGTTAATCTGGTTAATTTTATGTTATGTGAATTTCACCTCAATTTAAAAAAAAGTAAAAGAACAGAAAATAAAACTTTCTTGCAAACCTGGTGTGACAATGAGTAATTCTGATTCTGATTATTCTGCCCTTCTTAAAAGGAAATGGTCGATAAGTTTTATAATTATAAATTTAAAGTTGTGCTAAATTTACTAGCATACAAGTTTTGAAAGTAAATGTGTTTTCTATATATCCTGGAAGAAATCAGTTCTGTGTCTCTCTCCCCTACCTACTTTTAGAACATTCTTACTCCTTGTCAAGATGCTTACCAATAAATTTTGCTTATGGAAGCGGTAATTTTTACTTAGCACAAAGGTAAATGCTTGAATAATACAGCTATAGTAAAATTTATAAAATAATTTGCATTAAACTAGAAAGCAATTCACACAACACTTAAATAAAACATAAAACAACTGCACTAAACATATTCAGGTGGGCACATTTTAAAATATACTTCACATCAGATTGATGGCAATGTTTTTAAAATGCAGACTAAGTCACGGACAGGAGAAATTTCAATCAGTTATACTTGCTATATATGTAATACTCTTACAAAAAAATAAAAATCAGAACATTTTTTAAAATGGAATACTCCACACACACAAGATAAATGTATTAGGTTATTGCACTCTACTCTGGAAATGTTTATCTTTCAGATAAAAAATAAAATACACGCATTTGGTGGTGGTTATTTTTCTTCTTCCTCACATACCCACATGGATTCATAGTGAGTCTTCTGAGTTTTGAAATACAGGTATTTTCAAACTTTGATGGTACTCCCAATGTTTAATAGAAATTCACACCTGCAGTGAGATTACCTTAAGCAATCTAATCGCGGTCACCCAGCACGTCCTACTCTGCTCTTCTTCTGCACAGAGCATTTTCAGGTCTCGAGGCCCTCCTGCTTTGTTAGGCTAGAAGGCCACAGCACATTGTTTATCGTTAATGCATATCTTGAAGGTAACACCTGTTGAAATAAAAGCCACTAAAATTCTCCTATATATAAGAGAAAGCTGTCTCTTTTTAAAAGAAATTAAAAGAAACTCAAGCTTACCTAAAAGGCTGAGGCTTGCTTTATTCATCTAGCAAAATATTAAGCCTGTACCTTAAAGCAGAATCCATAGTTAGTCGGTGCTCCATGTTTTTTTTTGCCTGCCAGTGACACATAAATATCACTATTGCCAAATTCGCTGAAAAACTGCAAATGCCGTGGTTCCTTAAAAAAATATATATGTATGTTGAAATGGATACATATTTTTGCACTACGTTTTGTATTTCTATTATGTTACATAACTTATACCTTGGCAAAAAATATTCCAAATAATGTCACAGAAACAAAAGGAAAGGAAAACTAAGTCACTATATCCTTAAATAACCAGGAGCTGGATACGAGAGTATTTAATTTGAGAAGCAGTGATTTGTTTATAATTTAACTTCCAATATACAAAAAAATATATCTTCCTATTTTAAAATTACTTGCTTTAACCACCACTTCAAGGAATCTGAGGGAGAGAAGAGAGCAAAGCATGGCTTTTGAAAATGTTTTCTTATTTGGGTTTTAAATAATGGTAGTTCCACAAAGGAAAGAAGGTTGGTTTGAACTTCTGTAGCAGCTAAGAAAAAAAAAAAAAAAACAGATGATGATTCCTGCTTCATTGAGAAATGATCGTCCCTCATGTTTGTGTACTGCCTCACGTACCACAGCAAGCAATGAAACAGGCGGCATGACCACCTTCCTTTACAAAAGGAAGGAAGCCTGTACAGATAAATTCAGGGAAATTATCTGGCAATGGAATGTGTCTGATTTTCAAGGCAAAGTGGAATCATGAAGAGCTATTTCTTCTCTGGGAAATCCATAAGATTTAGAGCTGGTCATGGGAAATCACTGGGTCATATTATTCTGTGATAGGTTAATAACTTGGAGAAATGCTTAATTCTGGGGTTGAATGTGTAATCAAAACTGACCACAACACATTGGTTCTTTAAAACCTTGCTACTAGTCGTGTGGTCCCAGACCAGCAGTATCAGCATCACCTGGGAGCTTATTAGAAATGCAAAATCTCAGGGCCCACCCCAGATCTGCTGATTCAAAATCAAAAATCTGCATTTTAACAAGAACCCAGGTGATTCATATGCACTGAAATTTGAGAAGCAGTGCTCTTAAAACAAAAAGATAAAGCGGAACATTCAGCAATTTGAGCAACCCATTCAAATCCAAATCCAAAACAATTTCAGTCATCGGCCAGTAGGCTGGCTATTCCATCAGTGATGATTAGTAGAGCAAGAGCTTCTGTGTATGCAACTGTTTCTCTGTGTGTCACTATTCTTTAGGCGTTTTGATCTAATGGATGACTAAAGTTCCCAACTCCATGGGAGAATGAGTCAGAAAAGAAAATTAAAAGAGACCCAGGGCTTCCCTGGTGGCGCAGTGGTTGGGAGTCTGCCTGTCAATGCAGGGGACACGGGTTCGAGCCCTAGTCTGGGAAGATCCCACATGCCGTGGAGCGACGGGGCCCGTGAGCCACAACTACTGAGCCTGCGCGTCTGGAGCCTGTGCTCCGCAACAGGAGAGGCCGCGATAGCGAGAGGCCCGCGCACCGCGATGAAGAGTGGCCCCCGCTTGCCACAACTAGAGAAAGCCCTCGCACAGAAACGAAGACCCAACACATCCATAAATTAATTAATTAATTAATTAATTTAAAAAAAAAAAAAAAAAAAAAAAAGAGACCCAGCCTAGGGCCCTTGGAACAAGGGAGGAGGAGGGAGAAAAGTACTCTTGTTGGCAAGGCCTTTAAAACTTTATTCCTTGATAGAAACTGATTTGCTAGTAAAAATGTCTGATTTCTATGAAGATGGAATAAAACCATCCCTGCCCACTGATACTGTAGAAGTCAATGTAGCTGAGTCATTTGGATGTGAGAAAAAGGCAGCTTAAGAAATACTGGAAGGACATAAGAGACATGATGAGTTTCTTCTCTTGACTGATTTTTGTTCCATTACTGCAGACACATCAAGGCTTATGACAGTACAAGACTAAGGCTGAGCTGGCATGGTTAGCGAAAGGAAAGCATGCAAACGTGTATATAAGGGGGAAGTTGGAGAGCAGGGTACTTAGATGTTTCTCTGTAAGTCATGGCCACACCTCCAAGGCTTGCGTAAGTGTTTATCTAAGTCCCATGCAGCCTACATCTTTAGAAAGTAAAATAAATCAAGACCCTTCTCATAGAAAAAGGGCAGGAAATGGTCACTTTGCCAGGTAGAAATGTCATATTAGACATTAGATAACCTACATGATTTTTATAGAGGTCATAATCCTTGAGTTTATCTAATATCTTGAATTTCGTTTTTAAGGGGGAATGTAAGATCATTTTCATATATATAGACTATGGAACACACGCTCATTCAGCACAGGCTAGAGAGAACACTATTATGTACGATGCACAGCAAAGTTAGACACCATGTTGAGGAGAGCTGAGGCATGACCTGAGAACAGAGGTTTGATGCCTATAATGTTGCCCAGCCAAGGGGGAACCATTGCAGGGATAAGAGCATGGCTTCAGTAGATGGAATAGGAGCTGTCTTGTTTTGTAATAGGTGGGAAAGGAAAGGAGGTGGAGGGTGAAGTAAAAAGACAATGGGCTGTGGATTTTCATGCGAAACCTGTTAAAGAATTAGGAATTCAGGAATTAAGGAGATATTGTCATATCTTCCAGTGAAGAATCACTGGGAAGAAAGTCAAAGAAATGTGATTACTGGATTTAGAAGCCAATTTTCTCTGATGCTAAAAGTAAAAAGATGATCCAGCACACATTTGTTTAAAACCACCTTCGTATATTACTTCATACATGAGGAAAACTGGGAAAAGAGAAACTTCATTACAAAGGTTAAGAAAAAGTCTAAAACCTTAATTACAAAAGTGGGTAATTATTCATCCTAACATTATCTATAATATAAAAATTTGAAAACTAGGTTTAAATCCTCAAGAAAAATTAAATGCATCTATATGATAGAACACTAGTAGTCAAACTATATATACTTAAAAATAAAAGATTTCTGTAAAGGAATTGATTACTAAATAAGTAGAGGCCTTTTCCATGAAGTATTCCACCACTTAAACCTAAAACACACACACACACACACACTTGCACATGTGTGTGCACACCCGTGTGAATAGCAGCAAAGGAAAACTGTATATCAGGGAAGGGAGGAAACTATGTAAGAACAGTTGGGGTAAATATGGAAAGTATCACTCCTTTGCAACTCCATATCTCTATACCACTGCCCAAATATCTAGTCTCTATCATTAGCTGTGATCTGGGCATTTCCATTTGGATACTTCACCATCAACACGATATATCTAGAACTAAGATCAGTATCTTTCTTCTAAGATTTGATTTCTTCAAATCTCCTATTCCTGTTTATTCTATCATTTTCTATTTCTTTATTTTCCTTATGTCTTTCTCTAAGAACATTAAGTGCTTCCTCTTCTTTCATATCAACCAGTCAACAAAATCTGACCATTTGTCATTTAATCTTACATCCATCCCCTTCTTCTCTCTCCACTGCTCATCCTAGGTTAGATCCCATGGACTCCACCCTTGATTACTGAAATGATCATCTAGTTAGCACTAATTAGCATCTGTGCCTCAACTCAATCAATCAATCTCTCTCCCTTCCTGCCCACTTGTCCCTTCCCCCCTGCTCCCTTCCCCTCTCCATTTCTCTGTCTCTCTAGTTGATTTTTTAAGCTCCCTATGGCCATACTCATCTTCTAACAACATGATCATTTCACTCTCTCACTCAAAATTAAAAGATCTGTCCATGTCCTAACCTGAAGAAACTGTGAATGTGACCTGTTTTGCAAAGGGGCCTTTGCAGATGTAATTAAGCTAAGGATCTAGAGATGACATCTTCCTAGATTATCTGGGTGGGCTCTAAATCCATGACAAGTGTCCTTATCAGAGACACACAAAGAAAGGAGAAGGCTGTGTGAAGACAGAGGCAGAGACTGGAGTTAGGCAGCCACAAGCAAAGGGAGACCTAGGGCCATGACTAGCCAAGACAGAAAATCCTACTAAAAATTTAAAGGATCAAATATTGAGAATGAGAAATAAATAATGAACATTTTCAGCATAAAAGAAAAATATGAATTTGCAGACTGAATGTGTATGTTAAGAATCAAGGGCTTCCCTGGTGGTGCAGTGGTTGAGAATCTGCCTGCTAATGCAGGGGACACGGGTTCGAGCCCTGGTCTGGGAAGATTCCACAGGCCGCAGAGCAACTGGGCCCGTGAGCCACAATTACTGAGCCTGCGCGTCTGGAGCCTGTGCTCCGCAATAACAGAGGCCGCAAGAGTGAGAGGCCCACGCACCGCGATGAAGAGTGGCCCCCGCTTGCCACAACTAGAGAAAGTCCTCGCACAAGAAACGAAGACCCAACACAGCCATAAATAAATAAATTAATTTAAAAAAAAAAAGAATCAAGCAAGATATGTATAGCAGAATATATTTGAACATACCTAGAAATACGGCAGGAAAATGACTAAATACCAATGATGATAATAAAATTTGAAAAAGAGCCAAAGAAAAATGACAGATTACCCATAAAGAAGCAACAGTGTTGTCACTGACAAAACAGATGCATGAACATAGAATTAAACTCTCATGAAAACTCTCAAAAGTAGTTTTACTTGAAGGAAATCGATGCATTGCATAAAATATCAAGACATAAAACACAGGCATATGGCATAGTAGGCAACAACTAGACTACACAGAAACAGACTACATAGTGCTAGTGCTAAGGGAATTACATTCATAAGTGATTATGTATGTGTGTATGAACATCTGCACAGGTATGTCTATGTAACTGTATACATAGGTATACATAAGCAAGCACACACATACATCCATCCCTGATCATAACATGATAACTTCCTCTAGGAATTTATAATCTAGGTGAGGAGACAAAACTAACACACACAAAGGAATTAATAAGCAGTTACAGACTCAGCTGAGTGTTACTAACTGCATCAACAGAAGTTCAGAGGTGGGCAAGGTCAGTACTATGACCTGGGTAAAAAGAAAAGATGTGAACTCTGTCGGGCTTCAAAATCCCAGCCTTGATAAGGAGAATGGGGGTAGATTCAGAGTGGGGGAGAAATGGGCAAGGAATGTGGTACTGAAACAAGAGCATCCAGATGGTATCAAAGGATGTATATTGAAACTAGTGGGAAATAAAGCTGAATAATTAGTTTTTAAATGGATTATGGCAAATGTTTGGAATCTAAAAAAAATTACCAACTATTGACATCATGCAATAAGATAATGAATAAAACAAAGTAAAACCCATTTTAGCTTACAACTTCCATATAATTCATAGCACATCACTGATATTCCAATTTACCTTTGATGTCCCTTTAGTAGAAAAATATAAACCGGATCTTCTTAAAAGGAAGTAAATCTTTTTCCAGGACTTCTTTCCCTGTTCTTTTGCATGTAAGAAGCCATGGATTTCAGGATATGTGCTTGAACTCAGAAATATCTGGAAGAAAAATCAGATACTCTCATACAGTTTCTGAATCAATGATATTATAGTTTTATATTTCAAATAGAAATGTGCAAAATCAAACAGTATTGAAAGCACTTATACACCATTACAGAAATAGCGATATATATAACAGAAAATAAATCAGTCTTGTGAAAACCTGAGGCAAGTTCCAAATGAAAATATGCTCACGAAATATACATTCTAAGTGATCAGTACTTAGTCAAACACCAACATTACAAGCTATTTGAATGTCCATTTGAAAAGCTGAACTTTGTCTACAGAGTTAAGTCCTGATACTTTTCATCCCTGCCTATGATTTTCCTTGAGATTATAGATTGACCTATCAACTTCAACTTCATTATGGTATATGTAAGACCATGACCCTGACTTCCATTATTCAATTATTAAAGAAATTGAGCCAAGTTCACCTCCTCGATGAAGGTAAAGTAAACAATCTCTTTGTCCTCTATGGTTCTCAGTTGTGGGTGGGTATGGGCAGGTTGTGTTTTCCAAAGAGAACTGCAACAATATCTTTCATTCCACATGCTCTTCTGCAAATGTGATCCTGCCACTGAACCAAGAGGTGAAGTTTCTCCACCCCCTTGAATCTGGGCAAGGCTTGTGACTGCTCTGACCAATAGGATATGGCGGGACAGGCTGCCATTCTCACTGTAGTCCCTTAACTAGCTTGATGGCTTCCACTCCTTAACTCTTGGAAGCTAACTTTCATATAAGAAACGTGACTACCCTGAGATGGCTATGTGGTGAGAAGCACAAGGCAACTGGAAAAGCCTTGGAGAATGACACACCATGTGGAGAGAGAGAGAGAGAGGCCAAGGAGTACCAGACACATGTAGTGAAAAGCTATCTTAGAAGAAGCGGATCCACAATCCCTTTGGGAGTCAATCTGCCTCAGAGACCCATCCAGCTAAACCCTTCCCAAATACCAACCTACAAAACTGTTGACAAAATATGAGTGGGTACTTAAGCCATTAAGATTTAGAATAGTTTGTAACCCAGTGATAATTAACTGAGACAGCAGGCATGTGTTGGTCAGGAAATTGAGAATGAAAAGGAATAGCTCTGAGTGGCTGTGCTCAGCATCCTTAATAAGACAGTGGAAATGCATTAGTGTCTCACTAAAAGAAGAAAATGGAAATCCCTATGAATAAACGAATGCAAAATGTTAAAACTGAAACTAAGAGAAAATATTAGCTCAAACAACGTAACATAGTTTTAAAAGGCTATTCGGGGAAATGCTGAGAGTAGATAATGTTTTTTAAATAAATTAATTAAAAAACTTTTAATTTAATGAGCCACAGATATTAATTAATTGACATGCAAAGCAGGCAAGTAGGTTTTTTAGTTTGAGTGCTTTCCAAGTTATTAAACCAAACCAATTAAATTTTAAAAAGGGAGTCATAGAGGTCACACTGGAAAAAGAAGGAACGTTTTAAAAAGTGGAAACATTGCCTCAGTGGAGAGAAGAGGTCAGGGGCACGTGCAGGACTATCTGATTCCAAAGCTATGACTTTTCTTGTTTTTATAATTTAACATTAAAATAATATAACTAAATTATAGGAGAATTTGGGAAAGGAGGCAGAAGAAAAACTCCAATCCACCGCCCTGTCATAATCCAAAGGCAAAGTATAAAGAGGCGTGAGAGCTAGGGGTGCTGGGGCACTGCCGCTGCTGCCATTCACCCTAACATTCTACAGGGTGTCTGTGACAACCTAGTAGCACATAAGTAGCTTTTAGAGAAATCCTGAGGCTAATCATATTTCTAAAATATTTTGAAGCAAAAAATGAAATATAACCTACTACAAATAAAAGGCCCATAGAAAACAAATTTGTGATACCCAATATATTTACCAGTATATTCAAATACCAACATATTTAAAGTAATATCTATACTGGAACTATTAAAAGTTTTCTTCATTAAAGATCAGAGACTATTGAGTGGGTTCGGGGATGCCTGGGGTTTAGATCAAACAGCAACCATTATAAAGACATTGCTCACCATTAACCTGTTAACAAGTATAGTATCAAATATAAAATAACTGAAATTTTTAATTGTAATGAAAATGTCTTGGAAAATGGTCACCTACAGCCATTGCCAGTTTGTAAGAAATGAGCTCAATAGATGCAAAACTAAGGAAATTTTAAATTAAATAACTAGTATTCTTAATTCAGCTATTTCATGTTTCAGTCAAGTGTTTCCATCATAGATAATATTTCATCTAGTTGCTAAATATTTTATCACAAATAGGATTGAGAGCATTTATTATAAAAGTTAACACTAAATATCTGTTGGTAAAATGTCTATAGTTTACTGGAAATTTTGATTTTTTCGAAGACTAACATAATCTTTAAATACATCAGAGAGCAAAACTCTGCAAGTTTCCTTTCATGATACACATTTTTTAAACACTTAAAATCCTTTGACAGTTGTTCAAAACTGGGAAGAATAATATAGTTAGGGGTCTTTATTGATTTACAGAATTCTTTATCTAGATTGTGCTCTTTTCTTTTCTTTCCTCTTCTTCTCTTTTCCAACTTTATCTCCAGCAAAAATTAACCACTCAAGGCATACCATCCAAAATCTGGACGTGTATAAATATGGACCTCACTAAATAGACATTTCTCCAAAGAAGACATACAGATGGCACATGAAAAGATGCTCAACATCACTAATTATTAGAGAAGCGAAAGTCAAAGCTACAATGAGGCATCACCTCACACTGGTTAGAATGGCCATCATCAAAAAGTCTACAAATAATAAATGCTGGAGAGGGTGTGGAGAAAAAGGAACCCTCCTACACTGTTGGTAGGAATGTAAATTGGTACAGCCACTATAGAGAACAGTATGGAGGTTCCTCAGAAAACTAAAAATAGAGCTACCATATGATCCTGCAATCCCATTCCTGGGCATATATCTGGAGAAAACCATAACTGGAAAAGACACATGCACCCCAGTGTTCATTGCAGCACTATTTACAATAGCCAAGACATGGAAGCAACCTAAATGTCCATTGACAGATGAATGGATAAAGAAGATGTAGTATATTTATACAACGGAATATTACTTGGCCATAAAAAACGAATGAAATAATGCCATTTTCAGCAACATGGATGGACCTAGAGATTATCCTACTAAGTGAAGTAAGCCAGCCAGAGAAAGACAAATATCATATGATATCGCTTATATTAGAATCTAAGGGAAAAAAATACAAATGAACTTATATACAAAACAGAAATAGACCCACAGACATAGAAAACAAACTTATGGTTACCAAAGGGGAAGGGGGAGGATAAATTAAGAGTTTGGGATTAATATATACATACTATTATATATAAAATAGATAACCAACAAGGACCTACTGTATAGCTAAGAGAACTATACTCAATATTTTGTAATAACCTATAAGGGAAAAGAATCTGAAAAAAAATAACTCTATATGTGTGTATAACTTTATCACTTTGCAGTATACCTGAAACTAACACAACATTGTAAATCAACTATACTTCAATTTAAAAAAAGAATATTGTCAACTCTCATGAAGTAAAAAAAAATAGGCATGGAAATGCAAGATAAATGAGTATATCTACTTATAAAATTAGAAATATAAATAAATAAGTAAATAAGGACCTTACAGTTTCCCTTCATTATTTAGTACTTACATATTTTAGTGAAAAAATATATTTTACCTGCAAAATCTGTGTGGGGGATATTTCACCATTGGTTTCAGTTGCAAAAGACACCATATGCTCTGGAAAAAAATACTGACGAAAAGATACATGTTATATTATCCCAAAGCCATTGCAAAAAAGATCGAACTATGACCAACACAGTAATCTAAAGCAAAAGCTCTTTAAATCAGTGTGTTGAAAATTCACCCAAAGCACTTTTAAAAATGCCAGTCCCTGACTCTACCCGCAGGTATCTTAATGAGAGAGAAGGTAGGAGCAGGGCCCAAAGACTAGCCAAACACCCTCAGATGGTGCTGATACACAGAGATCCACGTACCTCCAGTTACAAACACTGCCCTCAGGCTGACAGTGTGCTAGCTCCCGTACGTCTTCCCTGAGTCCTGCAACCACTCTAGCAGGTACTGAAGGACTATCAGCTCCATTTCATAAAGTCAAGGCTCATAGAAGTAAAGGATATATATACCCAAGGTCACAGCCCGTAGAGTAGAGGAACAAGGAGTTAAACTAGAGGGCCAGGGAGCTAAAATGACAGTCTTTTCCACCTTCGATCTTTCCAAACCTGTTTAATCATAAAATTCACCCAGGAAAGCTGTTTAAAAATAGGAATTCCCAGGCCTCTTTCCTGGAGTGTCTGATTCAGTAGGTCAGGGTAGGACCTGGATCCTGTATTTTTAACAAGCACTATCCCCTTCCCCAGGGAGTTTTTATGATCAGGCAAGTTTGGGAAAATATATGCCACTATACTTCCTTTAGGACAGGGTTTTTGAAGCGTAGTTCTATTAATGTTGGTCTAATAACGCTGTGTTGGGGGGACTGTCCTGTGCATTGCAGGACATTTAGGGCATTCCTGGCCTCCACCCACTAGCAGCACCCCCATCCACCCAGTATGACAACCAAAAATGTCTCCAGACATTACCACATCACCCCCCAGTTGAGAACCACTACTCTAAGTCTACAAAATGAATTTACAGCCTTGTTTAAACTAAAAAAAAAAAAAACAAAACTGAAACTGAGCACTAAACCCTATGTCTTTAACTATGACTTTTAAATTCTTGCTTTTAATAAAGATTCATAATAAGAAAACAGTTTCCTTTCAAATTCTAATTCTATTTAATTTTTATTAGGACTCGTATTTTCTTTATCAAAGACCATCCCACTATGTTTCTATTAATAAGTTTAAATAAAAGAGAGCGTAAGAGGTCTTTCAGGGTTTGAAAATATTCTATTATGTTGTGTATCATATATTTTTCATAAAGTATCATTTCAATCCAATTATCCAAAACTTAGTGTAAAAATATGCTACAGCTGCAGAGTCAAAAACAATTTAAAATAATGAGCCCAGAGGCTATTCTGACTTCTCTAGATCACTAGTCTTCATTAGAATGTGACATACATTTACTTTCTTTTAAAAAGAACTATAATGAAAGGAGTATTTACTAGATAATGCACTGGTCTTTATCTCATTTCTACTTAGCTCAATTATTGCACTGAAAACAAAATAGTTTGGAACAGCCAGATGCACGTCAATCTAAACTTTTGGCTAAGTTTCAACACTCCCAACAAGCATCAATCTGTTTTTCCTTTAGAATTTTTCTTATTTAATTTCCTAAATTATGTGAAAAGAGTTAAACCATAATATTTTGGAACCTGCTTAGAGATATCTAATAATTTCCCAAATCAAATGTAGTTGTTTTTCTTAAAAAGCAAGAAAAGAAGCAATAGTTCCCCAAAACCACGTATATGAACTTCTGTGACGATGTTGGCTAATCATTGTTAGAGTAAGAAGAAGTGTGACTATAATTTTAAAGGGTCAGAATTCTTACCTACAGTTTACCAAATAGGGACTTGTATTTTATCCATAGTGACATTTTTCTTCACATAAAATAAAATAAAATTTAACTAAACTCATTCATTTCCCATAACTATTAATGGGGATTTCACTTACCATTGGGTTTTTAAAGAATTCATATTTGGCATAATTTTTTCTAAAGTATAGCTTATTTTCTTCTTCCATTCCCCAGTTAGATAGCACTTCAATCACCAGCTCGTGGTCTTCTATTGTTCTTTCTGTAAAGAATGTTCCAGTGAGCACGTCAACAGATAGATAGATGGATGGATGGATGGATAGATAGACAGGTAGGTAGACAAATAAACATATGGACATATATATCCATACAAATATATAAAATATATTATGTACGTATCTTATTAAACATAGAAAATTTCAACTCAATTCTGGAATAATCAGATTGATAAAATTTTCATTAATTTTGAATTAGTAATGTTGATTTTTATACCAAAGCAGACTGTAACCGGAAGAGAAAAATGACATAAAATATCACAATGCACTTTTTACTAATTCTCAATCTCCTTTTATTGCTATGTAAATTATAAGTTTGATAACAAAACTGCATTAAGAATATGGGAACTATTCTTTTTCTCCAACTCATCATGGTGCCAAAATTAAAATATCTGCCTCAAGGTTGAACAATTCATCCCATTAACAGCTGAAAAAATTTGACAGGTTCACTATGCGTTTAAGACACATAATCTGGATAGTTGAGAAAAACTGAAATAAATGCTTTAAAAAGAAAATTTTAATGCAAGGACATACAATTTTTTAAGAAACCTAATTTCTTGTGGCACTTTTTACTTTCAAAACTAATGTTCAGGCAAATGTAGTTTGTATTACCAATGAAGATAATTAGGCAGGGTGGGAAGGCACTTAAGAGGAAAGGCACTTAAATGAAAAAAGCAATGGCAACTTTAAAGAGGTGAACATAACATGCAAATTTCCTATTTTAATAAGAAACTGTGATGTTCATAGCGGTACTATTCATAATAGCCCCAACTGGAAACTACCCAAATGCCTATCAACGTGAGAATGAATAAATAAACTGTGTAAAGGACACAATAGAATATATACTACAGTAACACAAAACTGCATGGATGAATTCCACAAACATAATATTAAATGAAAGAAGTCAGACACAAAGAGTACATACTACATGATTCCATTTATATAAGTTCAACACAGATACAATAAATCTATGGTGTTAGAAATCAAGATAATAGGGATAGTGGGTGAGTGAGCAGGGGCATGAGGGAACCACTGGGGGTGAGAAATATTCTGTTTCTTAATCTGGGTGTTGGATACTCAGGTAGAAACAATATCTGAGAATTCACCAAGTCGTCCATCTTTGTTCACTTATGTTAAGGTATGTCATACTTCAATAAAAGGTTAAAGAAAAGTGACTGTGAAATTACTAATGCAAAATAAGAAATGGAGAACAGCCAAATAAGAAATATAGAAATCCTCTGCTTTTTTAGGTGCTTCTAGGACCTTTTTGAAAAGTCTCTATGTCTCAGGAATTCAACACTCAGGAGTAATCTGTGACCTACAGCACCCAAACCCTTGAAAGTAATGTCATACTTAAATAGAAGCTTATTCATCTGAAAGGGAGTTCTTGTAAGAGTGCTGAATGAATATATGAATACGAATGAGTTGGAGCTAAGTGTGTATCAGCACTCCTGGGTTCTGTTCCTAATTCAGATTGCTCTTTTTCGGTCTCATTGACTAGCTCTGGTAGCTCCTTCTCCCACCTAAGATGCAGTCCTTGGCTGGACTCTTTTTTTTCTCTTCTCTCAACTAATTAACTCTCCCCTCTTCAGCCATTATGTCTGTCAAGTTCCCTGAAGTGAAATCTCCAGCTACAGTTGCTTTCACTTGCACTCCAATCCTAACTGCTAGACTTTCCACCACTTCAAACATAATCTGTCTAAAACCAAAGTTCAGTATGGTGGTCCCTCCAAATATTAAACAATTCCAGCAATTCCACTTCTGAGTTCATAACCAAAAGAAGTGAAAGCAGGGACTGGAACAGATACTTGTACATCAATGTTCATTGTAGCATCATTCACAATAGCCAGAAAGTAAAAACACCCTAATGTCCATCAACAAATGAATGGATAAACAAAATGTAGTAAAGACATTCAGTGGAATATTTAGCCTTAAAAAGCAATGAAACTCTGACACATGTTACAACATGGATGAACCTTAAAGATATTATACTATGTAAAATAAGACAGACACAAAAGAAAAAACATTATATGATTACATTTACATGAGGTACCTAGAGCAGACAAATTCATAGAGACACAAAGTAGAATGGTGGTTGTCAAGGACCGGGGTGGGGGAAGAATGAGGAGTTATTGTTTAATGGGTTCAGGGTTTCAGTATGAGAAGATAAAAATATTCTAGAGATGGATGGGGGTGATGGTTGTACAACAATATAAATATAAATAAATGTACATAATGCCAGTGAACTTTACCCTTAAAATGAATGAAATGGTAAATTTTATGTTACATGCATTTTACCAAAATTTGTAAAAAAATGTAAAAAAATGAAACAAAGTATCTTCCTTTTTCTCTCTCAAACTGTTTTTTCCTAAATTTTCCAATGTCCATTACAACTTTCTCTATGTCCACTCCAATATCCTCCAGTTGTTACCCCAGATATCAGACTCTTCGTCCGAGTGTCTCTCACACAACCAACAACCCCCCACCCATTCCCACTATCACCATTCCCATTTAGACCTTCACTTTTTCCTAACTAATCTCCAAACCTCTGTTTTTCTCATTCTTCCAATCCAACCTGGACCCTGATATCACAGGAAACCTCATAAAACATTTGTATCAATGTGACCCCTGCTCAAAAACTTGTCCACTTCCTACTTGTTGTGAGATAAATCCATATAGTCTGGCAGTTTTAACTTATTCATTCATCTATCCATTCAACAAATATTTATTGAAGGCCTACCATGTGTCAGACAGTCATTGTGGGGCTTGGAATTTTGTAGTGAACAAGACAGTCAGAAGTCATTGCCTCATGGAGCTTCAATTCTAATGGGAAGACATGGACAATAAATCATGTAAATCATGTAAATCTTAAAAGGTGGCAATAAACACTATAGAGAAAAATGGATCAGGGAGGAGGGAAAAAGGAGGGCATAAGGGAAAGGAATCCATTTTGAACATAAGACTACTATGAGCTGACTTACGTTTTCATTGGATCACACTGGATGCTGAGTGGATAACTGATTTCAAAAGGCTTAGGGTAGAAACAGGAAGACCATCTAGCAGAATATTGCAATTAACAAGGGGAGATGATGTGGCCTGGATGAGAGTGGCAGCATGTAAGAAGTAGACAGAATCTGTGTGTATTCTGAAGGTAGAGCCAACAGGATTTGTTGACAAATTGGATGTGGAGTGAAAGAGAGGGGGCAGTGAAGGAAGACACCAAGATTCTTGGCTAAAGCATTTGGAAGGACTACGGCCATTAATGAGCTAAGAAGACTGTAAGAGAAGCAGTTTGCGGGGAGATCCAGCAGTCACTGAGATATCGAGTGGGAAGTTGCATCCCTAACAATCTTTATTATCCTTACTTTTGTTTACTTCTCACACAACCCCAGCTGATGTTTTCAATCTTATGAAGCATAGGTTCACATTATTAAATATCCTATGTGCTACGCACTGTATCTGTATTTATTGCAACCACAGTGGGAGAAAATTGCAAGGTATTAAGCAATATGTCTGCTTATTTGTTTTACCAACCTGTGTTTCACTGTACCCATCACCTATCTCTACCACTAAGGAAACAACACATGTTCTGCCCTGAAGATAAACTATACACAGAGGAAAAAATGACAGAGATGCACTTTCTTTACTTTTGAGCTTCAAATTAGACTTTATCAATCTTTGACAAATATGATCACTTGGGGAGAATAATGGCCAGCCAATCCTCCACTGACTCATACAGGGATGCACCCTCTGTCCTCTGGGAAAGGATCTGGAATTAAGGGGTTAGTGGAGGAAAGGGTGGAGTGGAGACTGAGAGGGGGCTAGATAGTAACTGGATGGTTTAGGTCACAGTGACCCTAAATCCTGCCCCTTCCGGAACTAGGATCCTTTCAGGATAAGCAGTTGATGTTGATAAACTCCCAGGGAAGTTTAATGGTGGTGTGTGGTTCAAACCAAAGAGTAGCCTTAGGAGGCTTCTACCCTCAAGTAGAAG
Source organism: Balaenoptera physalus (assembly GCF_965194825.1). NCBI lineage: Eukaryota > Metazoa > Chordata > Mammalia > Artiodactyla > Balaenopteridae > Balaenoptera > Balaenoptera physalus. The sequence continues at coordinate 58,692,741 of NC_138885.1, forward strand.
CCCTGCATCTAACATGGCAGAAAAGCAACAGCTAAGTGCAATGTTGAGGAAGATGAGTCCATAGCATCCAAGTATGAGGAAAGAGCACTGCAGAACCAAGTCCTCTAGAAGAAGTGTGGAAGGGCTAAGAGAAGACCATGAATTTAGGGGGCTTTATGATACAGGCAATAAGCTTGAGAGAAATAAGAGTTTCTAGAACACGAAGAGAAGAGTTGGATAGAAGTTAGACAAATACCCTTCCTGGGACTTAAATGCTCCACCAGAGTGTTGGAAGAGTGAAAGTAGGTCTTAACTTTCAATTGAGTGTATCTTAAACCTGTATGTAACTCATTTCTATAACCTGAATTGATTATTTACCCCAACAAGACTATAACAATCCGTAAAGCAAACCAGTAACAGAAGATTAAACTGTCTGCCATTAAGAGGTCAGGAGACTCAGAGTTAGAAATTAATTCAAGTTATAGAAATAAAGGAAGTTACATCTCTGCATATCTCAGTCTGAGACCTTTTTCATGACTGTATTTAATTCTTATAATATCTGCAGTAAGCTGAATATGGCCCCAAAGACATCAGGTCCTAATCTCTGGAATCTGTAAATGTTACCTTATATGGCAAAGCATTTTTAGATGTCATTAACTGTAAGATATTAAGATGAGGAGATTATCCAGGATTACAAAGGTGGGCCCTAAATCCAAACACAAGTATGCTTTTAGGAGACAGAAGGAGATCTGACAGAGAAAGAAGAGGAAAGGGCAATGTGACCACACAGGCAGAGACTCAAGTGATGTGACCCCAAGCCAAGGAATGATAGCAGCCACCAGAAGCTGAAAGAGGCAAGGAACAGCCTCTCCATAAAGCCCCTGGAAGGAGTGTGGCCCTGCCAACACCTTGATTTCAGCCCAGTGAAATTAATTTTGGACTTCTCACCTCCAGAACTGTTAAAAGACGACATTTCTATTGGTTTAAGCCAGCAGTAATTTGTTACAGCAGACTTAGGAAACTAAGAGGATAACCTAAAGAGCAAATTCTATTTCCATTTTACAGATGGCAAACGTCTCAGGATTTGAGTGGCTGCCACATGTCTGACCCCAAGTCTCTGCTCCTTCCTCTGCACAGCACTGCCTCTGCCTTCACTACAGTTCCCACTGGCAGGGCATTCCCTGTTTATATCCTACTCATTCTTTCTGTATCAGCTCAAATCTCTTTCACATTCCTCAGTCCTCAAGATTCGATTGCCTCAAATTCTTTTATCTTGAAATGTGTTCGATAACTATTTACTAATTAACTGAAAACAAACAACCATATTTTGAGTGTAAGGGGAAAGAATTTAACAGGCAATATTTCAAATTGTTATCAATCTTAACCTCACATGAAAGTAACATAAATCATTTGAATTTGGATTACATCAAAAAAGAAAATAAAACAAAGAATGGAAAAACCAAGCTGCATTTGAACAGCTATGACAAATGTGTCACAAAAAGACTAGTGTAATATGTGTAGTCACCAAAAAAGCAGCAGTCTAGTTGGGGTTTTGTTGGCTACACACAAATAAAGCCCAGCATACCAATCTACAATGAAAAAATAAGGGATACAATATTTGCAGAAAATTTCATAGAACTATAACACCAAATATTTAAATAATGCAATTACTAGCATTAGGAAAATAGCCTGGTAATCTTAAGCAGAAAAATGTCTTCAAATAAAGCTGGCTAAAACTAGAGTAAGTGGGAAAGCAAAAGACATATTTCCCATTCCTTCAAAGAAGATTTCCGGCACTATTCTATTGAAAATTCAGAAAACATAAAAACATAAAAAGCAAAATCCAGAGGATCAAATGCAGCTGCAGGTTATCACCTCTTATACTCATCTCGTAATGGAGATAAAACTTACTTATTATAGAATCTGGCTTTTTAAAATATTAAATAATTTTTTTACATTTATATATCACCATCCCCATTTAGATGTTCTGTCATAAATACCGTCCCCCAACCAAGTCTCATTATGTTAAAGGATTAAGGCTATAATAACCCAAAGAGAGATTGCTTCAAGATGGCAGAGTACAAGGATGTGCTCTCACTCCCTCTTGCAAGAGCACCGGAATCACAACTAACTGCTGAACAATCATCAACAGGAAGACACTGGAACTCACCAAAAAAGATACCACATATCCAAAGGCAAAGGAGAAGCTACAATGAGGTGGGATGAGGGGCGCAATCACAATCAAATCAAATCCCATAACTGCTGGGTAGGTGACTCACAAACTGGAGAGCACGTATACCACAGAAGTCCACCCACTGGAGTGAAGGTTCTGAGCCCCACGTCAGGCTTCCCAACTTGGGGATCCGGCAACGGGAGGAGGAATTCCTAGAGAATCAGACTGTGAAGGCTAGTGGGATTTGATTGCAGGACTTCGACAGGACTGGGGGAAACACAGAGTCCACTCTTGGAGGGCACACACAAAGTAGTGTGCACATTGGGACCCAGGGGAAAGAGCAGTGACCCCATAGGAGACTGAACCAGACTTACCTGCTAGTGTTGGAGGGTCTCCTGTAGACGCAGGGGTGCCTGTGTCTTACCGTGAGGACAAGGACACTGGCAGCAGAAGTTCTGGGAAGTACTCCTTGGCATGAGCCCTCTCAGAGTCTGCCATTACCCAACAAAGAGCCCAGGTAGGCTCCAGTGTTGGGTCGCCTCAGGCCAAACAACCAACAGGGAGGGAACCCAGCCCCACCCATCAGCAGACAAGCAGATTAAAATTTTACTGAGCTCTGCCCACCAGAGCAACACCCAGCTCTACCCACCACCATCAGGAAACCTGCACAAGCCTCTTAGATAGCCTCATCCACCAGAGGGCAGACAGCAGAGGCAAGAATAACTACAATCCTGCAGCCTGTGGAACAAAAACCACATTCACAGAAAGATAGACAAGATGAAAAGGCAGAGGGCTATGTACCAGATGAAGGAACAAGATACAACCCTAGAAAAACAACTAAATGAAGTGGAGATAGGCAACCTTCCAGAAAAAGAATTCAGAATAATGATAGTGAAGATGATCCAGGACCTCAGAAAAAGAATGAAGGCAAAGATCAAGAAGATGCAAGAAATGTTTAACAAAGACCTAGAAGAACTAAAGAACAAACAGAGAGGAACAATACAATAACTGAAATGAAAAATACACTAGAAGGAATCAATAGCAGAATAACTGAGGCAGAAGAACGGATAAGTGACCTGGAAGACAGAATGGTGGAATTCACTGCTGCGGAACAGAATAAAGAAAAAATAATGAAAAGAAATGAAGACAGCCTAAGAGACCTCTGGGACAACATTAAACACACCAACATTCGCATGACAGGGGTCCCAGAAGGAGAAGAGAGAGAGAAAGGACCAGAGAAAATATTTGAAGAGATTATAGTCGAAAACTTCGCGAACATGGGAAGGGAAATAGCCACCCAAGTCCAGGAAGCACAGAGAGTCCCATACAGGATAAACCCAAGGAGAAACACGCCGAGACACACAGTAATCAAATTGGCAAAAATTAAAGACAAAGAAAAATTATTGAAAACAGCAAGGGAAAAACGACAAATATCATACAAGGGAACTCCCATAAGGTTACCAGCTGATTTCTCAGCAGAAATTCTGCAAGCCAGAAGGGAGTGGCATGACATATTTAAAGTGATGAAAGGGAAGAACCTACAACCAAGATTACTCTACCCAGCAAGGATCTCATTCAGATTCGATGGAGAAATCAAAAGCTTTACAGACAAGCAAAAGCTAAGAGAATTCAGCACCAGCAAACCACCTCTACAACAAATGCTAAAGGAACTTCTCTAAGTGGGAAACACAAGAGAAGAAAAGGACCTACAAAAACAAACCCAAAACAATTAAGAAAATGGTCATAGGAACATACATATCGATAAGTACCTTAAACGTGAATGAATTAAATGCTCCAACCAAAAGACACAGGCTTGCTGAATGGATACAAAAACAAGAGCCATAAATATGCTGTCTCCAAGAGACCCACTTCAGACCTAGGGACACATACAGACTGAAAGTGAGGGGATGGAAAAAGATATTCCATGCAAATGGAAATCAAAAGAAAGCTGGAGTAGCAATACTCAGATCAGATAAAATAGACTTTATATATGCACCCAACATAGGAGCACCTCAATACATAAGGCAACTGCTAACAGCTATAAAAGAGGAAATTGACAGTGACACAAAAATAGTGGGGGACTTTAACACCTCACTTACACCAATGGACAGATCATCCAAACAGAAAGTTACTAAGGAAACACAAGCTTTAAATGACACAATAGACCAGATAGATTTAATTGATATTTTTAGGACGCTCCCTCCAAAAACAGCAGATTACACTTTCTTCTCAAGTGTGCACGGAACATTCTCCAGTATAGATCACATCTTGGGTCACAAATCAAGCCTCAGTAAATTTAAGAAAACTGAAATCATATCAAGCATCTTTTCTGACCACACCGCTATGAGATTAGAAATCAATTACAGGGAAAAAAAACGTAAAAAACACAAACACATGGAGGCTAAGCAGTACTTTACTAAATAACCAAGAGATCACTGAAGAAATCAAAGAGCAAATCAAAAAATACCTAGAGACAAATGACAATGAAAATACGACGATCCAAAAGCTATGGGGTGCAGCAAAAGCAGTTCTAAGAGGAAAGTTTATCACAATACAAGCCTACCTCAGGAAACAAGAAAAATCTCAAACAATCTAACCTTACACCTAAAGGAACTAGAGAAAGAAGAACAAACAAAACCCAAAGTTAGCAGAAGGAAAGAAATCATAAATATCAGAGCAGAAATAAATGAAATAGAAACAAAGAAAACAATAGCAAAGACCAATAAAACTAAAAGCTGGTTCTTTGAGAAGATAAAGAAAATTGATAAACCATTAGCCAGACTTATCAAGAAAAAGAGGGAGAGGACTCAAGTCAATAAAATTAGATATGAAAAAGGAGAAGTTACAACAGACACCGCAGAAATACAAAGCATCCTAAGAGACTACTACAAGCAACTCTATGCCAATAAAATGGACAACCTGGAAGAAATGGACAAATTCTTAGAAAGGTATAACCTTCCAAGACTGAACTAGGAATAGAAAATATGAACAGACCAATCACAATTAATGAAATAGAAACTCTGATTAAAAATCTTCCAACAGGGCTTCCCTGGTGGCGCAGTGGTTGAGAATCTGCCTGCCAATGCAGGGGACACGGGTTCGAGCCCTGGTCTGGGAAGATCCCACATGCCACGGAGCAACTGGGCCCGTGAGCCACAATTACTGAGCCTGCGCGTCTGGAGCCAGTGCTCCGCAACAAGAGAGGCCGCAATGGTGAGAGGCCCGCGCACCGCGATGAAGAGTGGTCCCCACTTGCCGCAACTAGAGAAAGCCCTCGCACAGAAACGAAGACTCAACACAGTCATAAATAAATAAATAAAAAAGAACGTGAATTTCTAAAAAAAAAAAAAAAAAAAAAAAATCTTCCAACAAACAAAAGTCCAGGACAGATGACTTCACAGGTGACTTCTATCAAACATTTAGAGAAGAACTAACACTCATCCTTCTCAAACTCTTCCAAAAAATTGCAGAGGAAGGAACACTCCCAAACTCATTCTATGAGGCCACCATCACCCTGATACCAAAACCAGACAAAGATACTACAAATAAAGAAAATAACAGACCAATATCACTGATGAATATAGATGCAAAAATCCTCAACAAAATACTAGCAAACAGAATCCAACAACCCATTAAAAGGATCATACACCATGATCAAGTGGGATTTATCCCAGGGATGCAAGGATTCTTCAGTATACGCAAATCAATCAATGTGATACACCATATGAACAAATTGAAGAATAAAAACCATATGATCATCTCAATAGATGCAGAAAAAGCTTTTGACAAAATTCAACACCCATTTATGATAAAAACTCTCCAGAAAGTGGGAATAGAGGGAACCTACCTCAACATAATAAAGGCCATATACGACAAACCCACAGCAAACATTATTCTCAATGGTGAAAAACTGAAAGCATCTCCTCTAAGATCAGGAACGAGACAAGGATGTCCACTCTCACCACTATTATTCAACATAGTTTTGGAAGTCCTAGCCACGGCAATCAGAGAAGAAAAAGAAATAAAAGGAATACAAATTGGAAAAGAAGAAGTAAAACTGTCACTGTTTGCAGATGACATGACACTGTACATAGATAATCCTAAGGATGCCACCAGAAAACTTACTAGAACTAATCAATGAATTTGTTAAGGTTGCAGGCTACAAAATTAATGCACAGAAATCTCTTGCATTCCTATACACTAATGATGAAAAACCTGAAAGAGAAATTAAGGAAATACGCCCATTTACTATTGCAACAAAAAGAATAAAATACCTAGGAATAAACCTACCTAGGGAGACAAAAGACATGTATGCAGAAAACTGTAAGACACTGTTGAAAGAAGTTAAAGATGATACCAACAGATGGAGAGATATACCATGTTCTTGGATCGGAAGAATCAATATTGTGAAAATGACTATATTACCCAAAGCAATCTACAGATTCAATGCAATCCCTATCAAATTACCAATGGCATTTTTTACAGAACTAGAACAAAAAATCTTAAAATTTGTATGGAGATACGAAAGACCCCAAATAGCCAAAGCAGTCTTGAGGGACAAAAACGGAGCTGGAAGAATCAGACTCCCTGACTTCAGACTATACTACAAAGCTACAGTAATCAAGACAATATGGTACTGGCACAAAAACAGAAATATAGATCAATGGAACAGGATAGAAGGCCCAGAGATAAGCCCACGCACCTATGGTCAACTAATCTATGACAAAGGAGGCAAGGATATACAATGGAGAAAAGACAGTGTCTTCAATAAGTGGTGCTGGGAAAATTGGACAGGTACATGTAAAAGAATGAAATTAGAACACTCCCTAACACCATACACAAAAATAAACTCAAAATAGATTAGAGACCTAAATGTAAGACCGGACACTATAAAACTCTTAGAGGAAAACATAGGAAGAACACTCTTTGACATAAATCACAGCAAGATATTTTTTGATCCACCTCCTAGAGTAATGGAAATAAAAACAAAAATAAACAAATGGGACCTAATGAAACTTCAAAGCTTTTGCAAAGCAAAGGAAACTACAAAACAAAAAGACAACCCTCAGAATGGGAGTAAATATTTGCAAACGAATCAACGGACAAAGGATTAATCTCCAAAATATATAAACAGCTCATGCAGCTCAATATCAAAAAAACAAACAACCCAATCCAAAAATGGGCAGAAGACCTAAATAGACATTTCTCCAAAGAAGAAATACAGATGGCCAAGAAGCACATGAAAAGCTCCTCAACATCACTAATTATTAGAGAAATGCAAATCAAAACTACAATGAGGTATCACCTCACACCAGTTAGAATGGGCATCATCAGAAAATCTACAAACAACAAATGCTGGAGAGGGTGTGGAGAAAAGGGAACCCTCTTGCACTGTTGGTGGGAATGTAAATTGATATAGCCACTATGGAGAACAGTATGGAGGTTCCTTAAAAAACTAAAAACAGAATTACCATATGACCCAGCAATCCCACTACTGGGCATATACCCAGAGAAAACCATAATTCAAAAAGTCACATGCACCCCAATGTTCACTGCAGCACTATTTACAACAGCCAGGTCATGGAAGCAACCTAAATGCCTATCGACAGACGAATGGATAAAGAAGGTGTGGTACATATGTACAATGGAATATTACTCAGCCGTAAAAAGGAGCGAAATTGCGTCATTTGTAGAGATGTGGATGGACCTAGAGACTGTCATACAGAGTGAAGTAAGTCAGAAAGAGAAAAACACATATTGTATATGAACACGTATATGTGGAATCTAGAAAAATGGTACAGATGAACTGGTTTGCAGGGCAGAAATTGAGACACAGATGTAGAGAACAAATATATGGACACCAAGGGGGGAAAGTGGCAGGGGGTGGTGGTGGTTTGATGAATTGGGAGATTGGGATTGACATGTATACACTAATATGTATAAAATGGATAACTAATAAGAACCTGCTGTATAAAAAAATAAATAAAATTAAATTTAAAAATAAATAACCCAAAGAACCCTAAGAGGCCTAACTGATTATCAGCTAATCACATCTTACAGAAAATTTGTGGTTTTTAAAAAATTAATTAATTAACTTATTTATTTATTTATTTTTGGCTGCATCAGGTCTTTGTTGCTGCTCATGGGCTTTCTCTAGTTGCGAGAGCGGGGGCTACTCTTCATTGCGGTGCATGGGCTTCTCATTGTGGTGGCTTCTCTTTGTTGCGGAGCACGGGCTCTAGGCACGCAGGCTTCAGTAGTTGTGGCTCGCAGGCTCGGTAGTTGTGGCTCACGGGCTCTAGAGCACAGGCTCTGTAGTTGTGGTGCACGGGCTTAGTTGCTCCGTGGCATGTGGGATCTTCCCAGACTAGGGCTTGAAGCCATGTCCCCTGCATTGGCAGGCGGATTCTTAACCACTGCGCCACCAGCGAAGTCCCAAAATTTGTGTTTTTTTAAAAAGTGCAGATATTGAACTAAATACAGACCTTAACAGGGAGAAAGTTCAACAACAGGATATAAGATGCCTAGATGGATTACTTTGAGAGAAAAAGAAAAATGCTTAAAAGGGAGGTGAAAAGTGGCTGAAGACCAGCTTTGTTTTGCCAAGGCCTAAGCATAGTATAAGACATCATCACCAACACCCAAGAAAGGAAAAACAAAACAAAACAAAACCCTTGTCTAGATGGCTTCCCATAAACTTTCTCTTGACTCTTCCTCTCTAGCCCCATTCTAAAACCAAGCAGACTTTAACCAACTCAGTAATTCTACTAAGTAACTTATAATATATTTTTTAATTCTCAAAAAAAAATTATTAATTCTACATTTAGGGGCTCTTCGCTGTAATGTTTGAAAAAACAATATTAGGAGCTGTCACCCAGAATGAACTCAGAGACTTTTTGAGCTACCATTTGAGAAATGACCCCCGGTAAAATTCAAATAAGTTCAACGTGATTTTTTTTTTAAAAAACCTTACTTTTAAAACTTCATAAATTCATCTAAAATACTATATTAAGATGTATTATTAAAATTTAACAGATACAAGTCTATTTAAAAAGCTTTCTGAAGAATTTTTCAGGGATTGTAAAGTGAATTATTACAATGATCAAATAGCACTCTTACGTAGGTAGAAAAATAGGAGAGAAGCTGTCTTAAATCACTTCAAGACAGCAACCAAAAAGGAGGAAAAAAGGAAAAAAAGCCTTCAAAAAGAGTGAAAAAAAGCTTTCTTAAAACAAAAACAAAAGCTTCATATCACTTTAAGTTTTATTTTTGTTTCTGATAGATCAGTGAAGTCTTACGTTAATAGAATAAAATATTACCGAACAGTGATAACTACACATAATTCTGTTTTCTATTTAATTTTCAGAAACCTTTTCTTTAAAAAAAAAAAAGAAGAAGAGAGAAGGTTCTTCTGAAACTGTTGATTTAACTTCAAAGTCTTTTAAAAAACCTCAATCCTCCCAGAATGGAAAGTGTTCACCTGTGACCTTCTACCTGGATTTCTTCACTGAATCTACTGAAAGTACAGCGTGAGGATCAAATAGAAACTGGAGTCCCTACTCTTCTCATCACTTGATAAGAGAAGAAACAAAAGTGGCTTTTAGCTCTAAGTCACCCAGAAAACAATTCTTTGTATACCTTTGTTACAGGAAACTCCAGGAGACAAATGGTCCTTGTACTTCTCTGTGCTAGGTAGAAACTACATACATTTTGTCAATCTTATTTTCAGATAAAAATGAACAGCCTCTGACCAAGCAAAACAAAAACTGGAGAAGCAAAGAATAAACCAAGGCTCAATTTCTAAAAGGTTCCTTTACCTAAGAAAACTACTTAATACCAGCAAGATTCCCCGGAAAATTGCCACTGCCAGATTCAGCTTCCCAAGTGCAATAATAGGAAAATCTTGACACTAAAGCTGATGGGTATAAAGGCCTTGTGGATCATTCTTCAACAGAGTGAAACAGTCCTCATATTAACTCAGACTCAATGATCACAACTTGTATTCATAGAAAGCCTTATTTTTCCACAAAATGTTTGCATATATATTATCTCAAGCTGACTGTTAATACCTGAAGAGCTTAGAAACAGCTTCCATGAATTCTAAGTTATCCAATGAACCCTTTAAGGACTCAGAGTAAATTTCCATCTGGGCATGGCATGTGATTTCTTTGGCTTCTTTTTCAAGTCTCTTCCTTCTATGTACTTCGTAATCCATCCTTTGAACTACTTGATATAACAACTTACAGTTTAGTATACCTGAGTTCAAAAGCCATTTATTTGTCCTACACCCTGGGTTACAAAGATGTACATATACAGAGAGTTCCATTGCTTATGGAATTATGGACTACTTTTAATAATATGATCACTATTAAGACAGTTGCAGAAAATATTATAGCAGTGTAGAAGATGGGTACTTGATCCAACTTGGGGCTTCAGGAAGTTGTCTGAACTAAGTCTTTAAAAATCTCTTAATAAGTTTTAAAAATTGTGTTTCTTTTTTATCCCTGATTACTAAAATAATACATTTCCATTACAGAAAATTTGAAAAACACAGCCGACAATCACAATCCATCTTTAAAACTGTCAGTCAGGGGCTTCCCTGGTGGCGCAGTGGTTGAGAATCTGCCTGCCAATGCGGGGGACACGGGTTCGAGCCCTGGTCTGGGAAGATCCCACATGCCGCGGAGCAACTGGGCCCGTGAGCCACAATTACTGAGCCTGCGTGTCTGGAGCCTGTGCTCCGCAACAAGAGAGGCCGCTACAGTGAGAGGCCCGCGCACCGTGATGAAGAGTGGCCCCCACTTGCCACAACTAGAGAAAGCCCTCGCACAGAAACGAAGACCCAACACAGCCATAAATGAATGAATAAATAAATAAATGAATAAATAAAAATTAAAAAAAAAAAGTATTAAAAAAAAAAACAAACTGTCAGTCAGGAATAAGTACTTAACATTACATTATTGTCTTTTTCTTTGGGACTATGTGAGTTTATGTGTATATATTTTTCACAGCATTTAGAAAACACTGTACACATATAAACATATATACAATGTTTCCTAAATGCTGTGAAAAATATACATTTTATTCAATCACTGTTACAATCTTACATTTGTCCACATCAGTCTTCAAAGGAAAAGCTCCAAAAACATGATTAAAAGCAGCATAACTTACATCCTATTAATACACTGTAATTTATAACATTCCCCTATTATAATAGCATTAGGTATTATTTTTCTCATTAATTGATACTGTAAAATAATCCTGCTTGAACAGCCTTAAATCTGTTTCTTATCCAGATTTGCTTGTTCTCCACACCCACCTATAGTGTGTACTTGTGGGAGCCTCACCTCCCAGGACACAATTCACCTGTCACTCCTAGCGCTTCTTGCACCACTCTTCTTTTGCGGGGGGGGTTGGGGGGAGGTTGTAATTTCCTAATGGATGTATAAGAAAAGGTAGTGCCAGCAAGTATGCCAATTGTCTCAAAAAACAACTAGCTTCTGAGCAGCCAAAGTCTGCACCCAGGCATATGAGAGAGGCAGGTGTGTCTCCCTACCTGCTCTCAAATGGAAAGGGTGACTCTACTTCATAAGACTGAGCATGGAATGCCTCCAACTGCTCTTCTAACTCTCCTCTCCCCAGACCGTGGCACTAGGTTAGCTGTCAGTCAGCTTGGACAGCTGAGGGGTTCCGTCTCTGTTTTCATAGGAATTTTTAGGAAATGGCTAGCAGTTATTATACAATTATACTCTATTGCTATTTTTAACTGACATTCCAAGTAAGCCTTGGAAGATGCATAGCAGTTAGCCAGGTAAAGATGGGTGAGAAAGGGCTTCCTGATAATCTTAACAGCATGAGCAAGGAACCCAAGGAGTAGAAATGCCGGAGACTACAGGCAGTTCTCTAATGCATAAACTTAGAGGAGGGAGGTGCAAGACACAAGGCTTGAGGTAGGAAGGGTAGTCAGGTCACAGGTACTACAAGCCCTGCAAAGGACCTTGGACCCTAAGGCAAGGTGAATCAAGGTCTGCACTCAGATGAATAACTTTGGTATGACCAGAGGCAAGAGGAAGGACCAACTGTAAGGCTAAAGGAATTCCTGAGAAGAGAGGATGATGAGAGCTGAACTCAGGCTATGAGAATACTGAAAAGGAAAAATCAGCTGGACCACAAGGCAGATTTAGTTATGAGCACTCTTTGCTGGCTTCACATTTCCCATCTCCAGCGTTAGTGTGCTACCAGAGCACATGTCGCCTTAACCCTCAGGTCAGGGCTACATAAGTCTCGATAGAGAAGGAAGCACACATGTCCTAAGGGTTTCACAATTATTTCCGCTGGTGACGAGGGTGGTCACAACTCTGATGGCTGGTAGGTTCCAAACAGCACAGGAAGTACAACTACATATCAGTATCAGTGCCAGACAACAGAAAAAACACTTGTGTTTCTTTTGCAAAGAAGAAAAAAGTGAAGGAGCAGCTTCAAAGCAGGCGGCTGTGAAGTGTTCCCTCACCGCTGCTGTGCATTGCTTCAGTCTTAAAGAGATCATGTGGGTATAGCTGCACACATAAAAATGGTTTCATTAAAAGCCTGCAGTCATTCATTTTGCTTATTAAAGCCACTCCACAATGATACTCACAATAGAAATCTCAGCGGTCCCTAGCAATGACACTAAAATACAATTAATTCCACTTCCCGAGGAATCTATAGGTATGCGCTTGAGGTATTGTGTTAATTGCCGCTGCTTCATACCATGGCTTCAATTAGGAATCAAAATGGGAGCAAGGCAAACATGGATCCCATTAAGTTCCAGAAGACCTAAAACTGAAGTTTTCCCCGCCCCGCCACCATCCTCTTACAATAATTATAAAGGCAGGGGACTCCATCTGGGGAACTATAGTGACATCCAGTGGCTGTGAAGTAAAACACACCAGTTACAAAACGGGTTGTTATATCATTAGAGAAGGGGAAATATGTTGATATACTGATATTTTAAATCCAATGTCTTATAAAGCTGTAGGTACTACTAGAAACTCATAATAACACGACCCAAAATCAGGCAAATCAGCAATTTGTAACAAAATCAGGATATTTAGCTGCCTTCCATGATTTACTCTACCTATGAAAATTCTTGGTAGCATATATTAATAACTATGGACAGAGGATATGAAATATTGATATCATATTCAAAGCTCCAAATGTCATATTACCATTCACAATGTGTATAAATTCAACAACAGGCCATTTCCAAAGTGATGCTCTCGCTCAGCCAAGATAAATAGCTGGCTCTGCTATAAAGTGGACCAGGCTGGCTCAGTTTGATTCCAATAATTTCAGTACTACCTAGGTTTGTCTGAAAATGTTCTTGAGGTTTCAGAGTTTAAATTTATATTTATAGCATGCATGAGAGATGCAGATGGAGAGTGAGAGAGACAAACCAACCACAGAATCCCAAAAACACTGGCCTGACCTAGTGAGGTGAGGAAATAACAAACTTGCTTCCACAGAAAATGCATACACTTGAGAATCTGACAGGTACCTAGATTTGTGCAAGGTTGACTCTGGGCCAGGTATTTTTTATCACCGATTCTTTGTATTCTTATGTGTAAAATGGAGATGAAATAAATGTACACTGCGGGGTTGCTATAAGGCTAAATATTGAGAGTGTCTATCAAGATGAATGTGAAACCTCTAAGTAGGGGCCCTGCACACATAAGATGCACATTAATAGTAGCTATCACACATATGCATTCATATTAAAAATACCAATAAAATTGGAGGTTTCTTTGCAGCACAAAGTGTCATTCTGAAAACAGACTTTGAATTCCATAACCCTACCATATTTTGAATGTCATGTGCTCCTCCTTCTGACTTCAGTAATTTGTGGTGTGTTTTAATGGATCACACACAACAACAGTAGTACATCCATTAACCACATAGCATGTCTCTGAAACTTTCCTAAGCTTATCTGGGATATGAAAGTGAACTAGAGTGCAGAAAACTCCCTACTCTCATCTATCTCCTAAGTCACAATATTCTTGCCTACAAGGCTTCAGGATCTCACAAACACTAAGCCTCGTACCTGTGCAGACCATGACATGAAGATGGTACAATGTGGCATGTGCGACTGGCAGAAATGAGAGATGGGCAAGGATCAAGCCCGGAAGCCACAGATAATTTGATGTAAAAGCAAAACGAAGTTGCTTAGCCTCCAAATGGTCAAAATTTGCATTCGGGGGGCTTCCCTGGTGGCGCAGTGGTTGAGAATCTGCCTGCCAATGCAGGGGACACAGGTTCGAGCCCTGGTCTGGGAGGATCCCACATGCCGCGGAGCAACTGGGCCCGTGAGCCACAACTACTGAGCCTGCGCGTCTGGAGCCTGTGCTCCGCAACAAGAGAGGCCGCGATAGTGAGAGGCCTGCGCACAGCGATGAAGAGTGGCCCCCGCTTGCCGCAACTACAGAAAGCCCTCGCACAGAAAGGAAGACCCAACACAGCCAAAATTAAATAAATAATTTTAAAAAAAAGAAAAACAACTTACGTTCGGGTCTTCTTAGTAGTAGACTTTAAAACTAAGTCACATCATACTGCTCTCTGACGAAGAGACCTACAGTTACTTTTTCCCTCACTCAGTGTAAAAGTCCAGTCCCCTCCATGGCCTGGGAGACCCTGCATGAGCTGGCTCTGCAGTAGCTCTGTGCAGTCCCTTTCCATTACTTTCCACCTTACTGACTCCCTAAGTCCTGTTTCCTGAACACAAGCACATTGCCACGTCCAGGCCTTCCCGCTTGATGTTCCCTCCTTCTAGAACAATCTTCTATTTAAGTGCAAGACCTGCTCCTGTCTGCTTCAGACCTCTACTCAAACATCACGCTGTCAGGGACACCTTCCCTGATCTACTTAAAGTGCATCTCCCAACCAGCCCCGGACTCCCTATCCCTTTCCCTGCCTTCCTTTTCTCCCCAGTGCTAATCACCACCTAAGAGACTGCACATTTTAGTCATGTATCTCTTGTCTTTCTCTTCCCACTAGAATGCAAACTCATGAGGGCATTGCTTTTTGTCTGTTGTGTTCATACTGTACCCACGGGATCCACACACAAAACAGGCTTGGTGCAAAATAGTCAACAGATATTTGTTAAACTATTGGAGGAAAGCAACAGGGAAAGGCAGGGGGAGTTCCTAGTTTTTGTGGAATCTGTAAGGTGGAAAGGAAAAAAAAAAACTAAAAATAATCAGTATTTTTTTTAAATGCACACATACATAAAAGAAGGTAGTCTACACAAGTGAACTCATAGGCTAGAGATTATGTTAAAATAGAGAAACTAAAGAAAGTTATCTCAGCATTGTGAAATAATGGATAGTATTGTTTAATTCCTGACATCTTTATTTCTGTTATTTACAGTGAGCTGAATTATTTTTGTATTAAAAAAATTTTTTAAAATAATAGACCACCTCTTCACTTTTAGAATTCTATTCATTGAAAACTCATCATTTTAATCAAAGAGAGGTCAAGAATGTCTCCTGAACAACATGCAGAGCTCACTAGCTGGTCACCAAAGTTTTGGCAAATGATTTGTCCTTTGGTTCTTTACATCATCACCACTAAAAGATTTGCAGTTGAATATGTCAGTGCTTCATTCTATTGACAAAGGGCATCGGCAGCTGCACAGCATATTTAAGGGGCAGAAACACCCCACTCTAGTTCTTTTCATTCATTTTAATATGCAAATAGCAAAAATGTTCCTGAATACTACTGTTAGGTTGAATAGCTACTACAAGAGTATTTATAAGCTACACACACACAAATAAAATTTAAAGACACACTGGTTTTGCATTTGATGCTGAGGAAGACCACAGCATCTTAAGATGTTATTCTCTGGTTATATTGTTAAAGAAGTAGAAGAAAGAAAAAGAATAAAAACTGTTTCTCAAGAGTTTAGTTGGATATTCATTAACTCTTATCATCTAACATCTCAGTGTATCCTTACAGAAAAAAAGCAGCAGATTTTTTTAAAAAGGAACAGAAGATGGCAAATCTAATATACATTAGTATTTGGGTAGTATTAGTGTCTGCAATTTTTCTACTGTATAAACTTTTTATCTGAGTAAAAACAAAGAGAAAAAAAGAACACAAAAAAGCTCTGGAACTAAATTTCTTTCTCATAAGCTTTGGTCTAATGCATGGTTAATGAAGCCATGAGACAATATTCTCACATCTTTGATTTTATTTCAGCAGTTTCCAGAAAATACAGTAGTGGAGAAATATATTTCTATTCAATGCCTAGAAGTTTAAATTTAGCATGTAGCTCAAATTAATTCTCAACGTTCCATTTTAAGCTTCTACATTAAAAGACTTGCACAAATCTTTTTATTCCTCACATGACTTGCCGCGGTCTCTGTGAAAACTGCTTCTTGATTTATAAAGTAGATTTTATTACTGAACTTCAAGCTCTTTGTTAGGGATAAATTGTAGTGACTATAACTGCAAAAGATGTTTAATGACTTTTAAACTCTCTCCAAAAGAAAATTTTAAGAGTATAAAATACTGTAATTATATATTATACTAATTGAGAGCTATATTTCTAGAAGCATAAGCAAACAAAATAGTTTGGAATTACGGCAGGTATCTGTTGAGAGTTAACACCATACTTCTGAGAGTAATGATCATGAATAGAAGTTAAATTAGTCACAAATGGCAATGAAGAAAATATATGTTGAACTTTTTCTGCCCTACGAGGGTGAGACAGCAAGTCACACGGACCAGTATAGCATACGTTCAGAATTCAAGTTTTCTTGGAAGGTACATGCTCAGCTGTGGAGATCAGCTGACATGCTGTAGCTCATCAACTATCAAACAGGGGGTGGGAGGGTGGGTTGAGGTTCAGAATCCCTGTGGAGACTGTGGAACTATCCAAACTTCTTTTCCGCAGGCTTCCCTCTGTCCTTTTCCTGAGGTCCTGACACATCCTTGGACAGCAGTCTTCAAATTGGAAGTACTATAGACACTTTCTGAATGGTTCAGGGAATGCAAGGGACTTTAAATGAACCATTTTCCAGAATCTTTTAAAAACAGATCCTCCTAAGAACATACCTTTTCTGCCAACATCATCTTTATTGCACTTCATAAGACAAAGGCAAACTTCTCATCCGAACTGAACCTTACTTTGGTACGCTGCTCTGAGGTGTAAACCCTCTATGTATCAAACGAAGGAAAATTTTTATATATTGGTAGCTAGCTATGCAAGAAAGTGAATGACTCTCATGACTAGGTATAAAATTCTCAATTCTTTAAACAAATTGAAGGGACAAATTGTCCTGTCATTGACAACTTATTTAAAATAATTTTGAATAAGTTGTTTATTACTAAAAGTTGTTTGACATACAATGCAAAGGAGGTAGGCTAAATAATAGCCCCCTAAAGATATCTACATCTTAATCCCTGAAACCTGTAAATGTTACCTTACATGATAAAAAAATAAAAACAAAACAAAACTTTGCAGATATCATTGATTTAAGGATCTTGAAATGAAGTGATTATCCTGGATTATTCTCGATAAAGCCTAAATGCTACTATCTTATAAGAGAGAGGTAGAGGGAGACTGCACACAGACAGAAGAGAACACAGTGTGACCATGGAGGTAGAGATTAGAGTGATGCAGCCATAGCCAAGGCATGCCAGCAGCCACTAGAAGCTAGAAGAGGCAGGAAATGGATTCTCTCCTTGAACCTCCAGAGGAAGCTCATCCCTGAAGATACCTTGATTTTAATCCATTGATACTGATTTCAGACTTCTGGCCTCCAGAAATGTAACGGAATAAACTTCGGTTGTTTTAAGCCACTGAGATTATGCTAATTTGTTACAGCAGCCAAGGGAAACTAATACAAAATTCAAAGAATCAAATGGCACTGCCATAACAAACTCCTTCCTTTCTCATCTACCTATTATGGGGACATGTTTTTTAACAGCAGTATCTGTAAAAATAAGAAAGGGGAGACAAAATTGTCGCCAAATTCTGTCCCACGCTAGCAGAAGAATGAAAATTCTTTATAACTTATCAAAAGATATGAGGGGAAAAGCCTCTACAGTTCACAATACAGAGATATATTTCCAACTGCAAATAAATACGATTATTTTTTATGTTTATGACTTTAAAATGTGAAGGATTACTCATTCTTCAAGAAAAATTTAGGGTGTACAGTCCCATAAAGAGAACTACCACTGTGGATATTTCCCAGGTCTGCACTACAATCAATTCAAAAAGTAGTCCAAATAACAGCATATTTTATTGACCTCTCAAAAAATGTTCATTGTGCTACCAAAGATTATTATGAAATGTATCTTTCCATCAGTTTAGACTCTATGGTTTAGCTCCCAAATCTCCACACATCATTATTTAAACCATGAAGGGTGGTAAATTTGTAATATTTTTATTCTTATTTCCATTTTGTGCTACTTTATTTTTCTCTCAACTACCAACACCAAAAATAAAAAACAAAGAAAAGGACTATTCATAATTGTCCTCTATTTTTCTACAAGTGAAGAAAACCTTTGCCATATGATCAAACTATGAGGGACAGAAAAGCAATGATATGACTATGATTTTGTATCCTTACCTAGACCTATGTGAGGCAGGTGCTCAAAAAGGGTCCAGCTGTGGTCATCAATGTAATGATTCTTCAGGATCAACAGCTGGCAAACATCTCGGGCAGTTATGTCACTGGGTACCTCTAAAGCCCTGCTGGTTTCATCTTCACTGTATACTTTAATTACCTGTGTAGGTAGAAATTAAAAAATGAGCTAAAATAGTCTATTAAAAATATCATTCTAATAAGTCATCAAACTTATCCATTGAGCTAATTACAAATTCCTTATACAGTTTGTTTTACATCTAATTTTCTTACGCATGGAGTAAATGTTGCCCACCCAAGACTTGTTTATAATATGTGTCAAAGTCACTCTGTCTGACAACTTCCAATCTCTTCTCTTCAGTGTCTAAACTGGAGGCCATTCAATGACCATTCAACGTCATTTCCCACCACTCTGATCTACTAAAAAGCTACATATCTCTTATCAATATTTTAAATTTTCCACTCCATATTTAAATCTGTAAATAATCCAAGTAACATGGGGGATTTATTCCCAGATATACATTTTGTAACAGCAGTAAATAGAATATAAAGATTTCTCTATTTCAGGTTATAGAAATTTTGGCAAAGACTGGCTAGATGTTCACCAAATCCTTTTTCTTTTCTCCCTTGCAATTAGTTGTGTCCATGGGATTGAGTTTTAGTCAATGAGATGTAAGCACATGCAGTGTTGCACCTCCAGACCTAATCCATAAAAATTTCCCACATACTGTCATCCATTCTCTTACGCCAGCCTCTCACTGAATGGAAATGATGACAAAGACATAACAAGGAGAGCAGAGCCATGGGACAGAAGGAGGCTTTGTCTCTGAATGACCACATGGAAGGTGCCCAACTAGAAATGCCCACATGTAACTTTGACGTGAGCAGGAAATAAACTTTTAGTCTGTTAACTCACTGTGATTTTTTATTTATCTATTACAGCAGCTAATGTCACCCCAAATCATACCGAGGTAGAGAGTTTCATATACAACACTCCCCTCAACATTTACCAAGTTGTGCTATGTGGTAGAATTTCCACTACTAACTGTGGTATGTCATATATAAATTAAAATAATTATAATAAGCTAAATACCTATGAAAATAGTATAGTAAGATCAACCCACACAGAAGTAGGAAATTGTAAGAAAATTCAATATAAGAAATACACCTTATAAAAATATAGACATTTAAACATTTTCAGTAATTCAAACAAATGAAAATTAAAATGATGTACCAATTCTCTATCGATTATTTTTCTAATTATGTGTAGTGACAGTGGAATGAAATAGTTGCTCTCTTACAATGACAGGAGTGATATAAATTGGTAAAACTATTTTGTACACCTGTTGGAAAGTATTTATCGAAAGCATTAAAAGGTCCATTCCTTTGACTCAGTAATTTCACTTAGGCAAACTATCTCAATAAATCTGTCCTAAATGTGGAAAATAGCTTTAGGCATAGACTTATCTAGCAAAGCATTATGTATAATTCTATCAACCTAAATATACAACAACAAAAGAATGGTAAACTATAGTACTTTCACAAAATGGAATATTATAAGGTACTTAAAAATGTTATTCAAGGAAATAATATAAGAACTTTAAAAAAAATTCCTAAGTAAAATAAGATCACGACACCAAAGTATAAGTTACACAGTAGAGTGCAGGCTTATTTGTTGGACTGGCTACCAGGCACCTATCCCTCTTCTAAGAGCATTCTGATTGTCTTTTAGAGACCCACTCCCTCTCTCACCATTAGTCTTTGTGATTCTGGCAGCTCTACTTTCAGCTCAGTGATGGTATAGTGGAGCTGCTGGAACTGGCTTGCAAGGGGTGACTGTTAAACATTCAGGAACGCTGCAAGCCAGGCATCTTGAAATCAGCCATGGTGGGAGTACACCAAAGAAACTGGCAAATGCTACAAATAAGGCCTTTTTTTAAAAAAAATTATTTTTATAGCCAGTTTACCAGTGCATGACTGCCTCAGCTCTGCACAGATGTTATCCAGATTGATCAATCAACACCCAGAATCCCTCTGGCAACAGTGACTATTTCAGAGATGGGCACATGACTTAATCAGAGTCAGTCAGGGCCAATCTAGACATCTGTTCACATAACCATAAACTGAGCCCTCTTTTCCACTGGGTAGGTGTAGGGTGAAGCTGCTACTGTTCATGAAGAGAAAGACTGTGGGAAAATGGGACCCACATGGAGTAAACCATGCCAAGAGATGAAAAGGGCCCTGAGAATATCACTGGGCCCCTGGACCAAGGAATACTTGAATTGTGTTTTTTAATCATATGTGTGCCATGAGGCTGTAAGTTTCTAGTGGTAATATCCACCTACTTATATCTCTTGTTCTAGCCAAAGACCTTCTCCAACTCTTTCTCCATACTGCTAGGGGAATAAACTTTCTAATAGCCAATCATATGAGGTCATTCTTCTAAAATTCTTCAATGGCTCCTCGTTGCCCTAACTCAAGCAGCTCATTGTGTTTATTAAGATCCCATGCAAAGCGTACATCCTTTGCTAAGTGTTTTAGTATAAGGCTGTCATTGGGCTTCCCTGGTGGTGCAGTGGTTAAGAATCCGCCTGCCAATGCAGGGGACACGGGTTCGAGCCCTAGTCTGGGAAGACCCCACATGCCGCGGAGCAACTAAGCCCGTGCGCCACAACTACAGAGCCTGTGCTCTAGAGCCCACAAGCCACAACTACTGAGCCTACGTGCCACAACTACTGAAGCCCGCGTGCCTAGAGCCTGTGCTCCGCAACAAGAGAAGCCACCGCAATGAGAAGCCCGCACACTGCAACTAAGAGTAGCCCCCGCTCGCCTCAACTAAAGAAAGCCCACTCGCAGCAACAAAGACCCAACGCAGCCAAAAATAAATAAATAATAAATAAAAATAAAGTTCCCTTTAAAAAAAAAAAAAAAAATATATATATATATATATATATATATAAGGCTGTCATAGAGTTGGTTGTTGCCCTCAGAGAGCTAAAGCATAGTGGGGAAAGCAGTATTAAAAACAATAGTCACAAAGTAGGACATAAAAATTCAGTATGTTACTACATCATATAATGGGGGTTAGGAGAGACCTGAAAGATATCATGAAAAAGTGATATTCAGGCCAAGACCTGAAGAAGGAGTGGGCAGTAGCTAGGCAAGGAGAGGGTAAGAGCATTTCAAGCTAAGGGAAGCGAAGCCATGCAAAGTCCGTGGGGCAAGAAGAAACTTGGCAGATTCTAAGGACTAAGAGGAGTCAGGGACGGCAGGAGCAGCAAACAGGAAGCATGGTCCTGAGGGAGATGAAGTGGTAAGCATGACAGCAGTAACAGGGATGTACGATCCTAAGTTCAGAATTGACTTAAGAATCATTGAGCTTATAGGTGGTAAACTTGTGGATATGGATATATCTGACAAGGGAGAAAAGGAAGAAGCATGAGAAAAAAAAGAATCTAGGGCTGAACCCTGAGAAATTGCAATATTTAATGGTGAGTTAGAGGCAAGAAAGTCTGAAAGATAAAGTGAGATAGGGAACCAGGGAAGTGGGGCCCCATGGAATAAAGCCCAAACTCTTCAGCACGCACACAGCATGCACACTCCCCAGCAAATCAGCCTATGGAACAGGTCACTCTGACCTTAGCCAAATATGATAAACATTTGCAACCTCTTCTTTCTATTTGCTCAAGAGGTATCCTCTACCTGAAATCTTTGCCCCAGCCACCAACAACATGCATTATTTGGCAAATTCCTACTTATCATTTGGCCCCAGTTCCCACAGCACCTCCTCCAGAAAGTCTCCCCTGACTGCCCATGGCTTTATAATGTGCCCCTCTTAGAGCTCTTACTTTGTAATGTTCTACTTGAATATCTTTCTCCTCAACTGCACTAGTAAGCTCCTTTGAGGAAAATCTACATTTACTCACCATTTGACATGATATCCCAGGGACCTAGCCCAAGCCAATGTATGGCTTAATAAAGATCTTTGGAACAAATGAACTTTGTACCCCTGCAAAGCCTACCAAAATGTTTTGCACATAACAGGTACTCAATACATATTTGTAAATTTTAATTTAAAAATCTCTTCTGTCACAAAGTATATGATTGATTAAATTTTAATGCTCAGGAAATTAAAATGCTTCTCAAAGAGCAACAGATATACAATTTTTCTTATAAATAATCCTAGGTAAGAATTGACTTAATATTGCCATTAGCAGGCAGTTCTGAGTTTTGAAGTCATTGAGGCAGCTGTGAAGTCATATGAAAAAGGCTATGAAAATACACTGCCAAAATCAGGTGCAGGTGTCTGAGCTCTCACTTCAAGTCCTTCATTTTTTGGTTAACACATGTGGTTCATGAAGATCCCAAGATCTCTTTGGAATATCAGTGTTTCCCATGATTGCATCTGGGTAGGCTATTGTTTTTAAGTTTGTGCCTTCAGTGCCTTCAGACAAATCTCAGTGCCAGGCAATTGCTGAGACGCTAAGAAATGCCGTCCACCATGCTGCTGTAGCTAACACTGATTGGGTCAAACACTGGTGGGTGCTCTTGCCAAAAGCAACATGAAGACAACCAGTCCTGAGAGGAAAAGAAGATCCGACCCTGGGGCTGCTCCTTCATGCAGAGCAATGAGGAGCTGCCATTTCAGGGCCCTCAGGGGCCACTGCTCATTCCATGCCAGGAAACAGGGGGTTGGGAATGACCTGGTGGCCACGGGACAGGTTCCCAAGACTTCCTGACTACCCCATGCTTTCTTACAATAAATGCCCATCACCTGGGGTACCAGAAGCATGCCTCTTATTTTTCATGCTCTAATTTTTATATCAGAGGAATTAACAAATGAAAATCTGGAGACATTCTGAAGTCTAAGGCAAATTCAAGAAGAGGGCAAGAATAGAGCAAGAGGTAAAGTTGGGGAAAATGAAAAAGATACCTAACCAATTAGAAATGCCATTAATCTCTTCAGTTGATTTTGCTGCAAATTTGAAAGAAATAAGTTGCCAAGAACTGAGACACATAAATTTAGAAGGCCGAGGCTAACTTAAATTTCTGGAATAAGTGCATGTACTCATTTTTTAAATTAATAACACCTGTTAGGAGAAAAACACTACTTTTGTTTGAGCTCCATTTCAAACTCTTCTTCTTAAAAAAATAATCTCATTTAATGCTGACATTTGTCCAAAATACACATTCATCTACGAACGATAAAAATTTATTTTGGTTCATCTTCCACAGCAGTAAGTCCCTGTCATCTCTCAGATTTATTCAGTACTTATGAAAAATTCCTTACACTACTGATGGGGAGCCTTTGTTAAAAAATCTCATTTTTATTTCTATTTATTTCTCCTTGAAATATATGAAAAAGGGAAAGATAATCTAAGCCTTAACTCTCTAGTAGAGTTGAATATGCCAAAAATATTACTATACTAAACCTTCCTGTTTAAGAAAAAAAGTCAAGTCATAAGTAAAGATATTGATAGAAGACTAGTACGGATTAAAACTAAGGTACAAACTTTTGTGATCACGTAAAAACCAAATGGCAGGGCTGCTCTTAAGAATCATTAGAGTAGGGGCTTCCCTGGTGGCGCAGTGGTTGAGAATCTGCCTGCTAACGCAGGGGACACGGGTTCGAGCCCTGGTCTGGGAAGATCCCACATGCCATGGAGCAACTAGGCCCGTGAGCCACAATTACTGAGCCTGTGCGTCTGGAGCCTGTGCTCCGCAACAAGAGAGGCCGCGACAGCGAGAGGCTCACGCACCGCGATGAAGAGTGGCCCCCGCTTGCCACAACTGGAGAAAGCCCTCGCACAGAAACGAAGACCCAACACAGCCAAAAATAAATAAATAAATCGTTAATCTTATTAAAAAAAAAAAAAGAATCATTAGAGTAAAATAGTGGTATCCTGTTTCCTCTACATACTGAAAGGTATAAAGAGATCTGAAGGTCATATAATCATGTTATTTAATAAAGGGATATTATAAATTCCCAGTTCAGTGGCCCAAATCCCCACCTTGCTATATAAAGTAAAAACTAGGGTAAGAAGAATTCATATCAATTGATCCACGAGATCATTTGCAATTGTATGCCAGCAGGAAGAAATCCTGCCTGGACCCTAAAGAAGAATAGGAACTTTCTTTGTCTCATCAATGAGCAGACACACTTGATTAGCAAGAAAGACATGCATTGATAAGATCTGTCTATAACATCCCACCAGCAGGAACAGAGAGAGCTCCCAAGGACAGCCAACAGTGTACACACAGGCTGTGTTGAGGAAGCCCTCAGTGTCACTGTAATCCTGACAATCAGAGCAACCTTGGCCTTTAGAGTGGTTTACAGCTTCAAAAACTGTGCCGGAAGCATATGGCATCTAGCAATGAAAATGTAATATAAAGACACAGTAGTAGCCCCTGCAGAGAATATGCTGGAATGTGGGTGGAGCAGATCTCTGTTTTGGCTGACATCCTTATCAAGGCAGTTTATATACTTTATACCTCAACTCCCTTAGGCTGCCCTCCATAAAAAGTAAGTGGAGGCAAGAGATTAAAAAATTAACATAACTCATTTTGAAAGCAGTAGACACAACAATGTTGAAACACCCAGAGCAAGAAATGGTTAACTTTTCAGAAAAGAAGTTTGAGGCCCCTAAAGCCAAGGGACTAAAAGAGATGAACTATTTAAAATATAAGACAAAGGCCATTTCTGAAAACACAGAGCTTGAATTTGAAAATCAATTCAATATGTATTGCTTTCTCCCCAAAGCACACATAGTATTCATCTGCTATAATCCCCGGAAATTCTGATTCTCAGAACAGATTATGTGGAAAGCTTCAGGAAAGCACTGGGCAGAGGCTAAGCGGTCAGCCTTTCTCCTCCTTCCTGCAGACCCAAGAAAGTGATGGAATGGGATGCCTCATTCCTTTCCAAACTGGGTTCATCCTAGAATATGTGAAAAAAAACCCAGGGTTGTCATCTGGTCATTTGGCAATGCCACAGAGCAGAAAGGGGCATTGGACCCATTGGTAAGTAACTAGCTACTTAATCGCTTATCCTTTGTTTATTCAGAGAAGAAAGGAGGCAAAATGGGATAATTATTCAGCAGGTAAAAAACGAGCACAGATTAAGCATAACTATATGAGCAAGAATCCATAGGATGAAGTGAGAGACTTCTTTTTAGAAAAAGAAGAAAGAAAGAGCAAAAGAGAAGGAAAAAGACGGTTGGGCATGGCTATCTTCGGTGTCAAAGTTTCTATTTGGGGAGAATTTAAATTTGATTTTTAGATTAACTACATTTAAATATCACATTTAATATTTAATTAAATATTAATTCTTACTAATTAATATTTAATTTAAAATAATTTAAACACCATTATTTAAATACCAAGATCTTACCACAATGAGAAGTACATAACTTTTCAACAGAAAAATAAATGCATTTATTATATCTATTAATTATATATGTTGTTTATATATAATTAATAGAAAATAAGAAACAAGGCCCATAGAAATTTGATTTCAACCAGGTCCCAAAGTAAAGCTTATTTCTACCACTCTTTAAAATTTTATCACCCAAGTACAGTAAGATTATAAAGCTATCTTTTAATGTTTCAGGTTTTTTTCTCCATTATTTTTAACAGATAGGCAATGTACCTAAATCAGTGAAATATTTTTATATAGAGGTCAGAGCAGCCCTGGATTTTTATGTTCTTCTAAATAAGGAATGTAGTCTCCTAAGATAAGAGGAGACAGTCTTAGATGTTTTGAATTAAGCAACTCAATATGTTCCCTTGAAGGGAAATGGCAAATAATATATTCATTATTACTTATTCCAAACCTCTAACAAAATGTTATATTTAAAAACAAAGACTGTTCCCAAAGATCCTAACAGCCCAAGAAAAGCTGTTGCTTCCATATTGCTATCCTTCATTATTTTGTTAGCTGTCAAATATTTATTAAGAGCAAAACAGTACATAGTTTAGAGAAATCAGGTCGTAGGGAGTCAAATTATCTCCATTGAAAGAGATATTCAACTACATATTTTATTTGAGCATTAGCAGTACATGTTCATTAACTCAAAATAGATATTGTCACCAATATCAGAATTACAGGAATTGATTGACATAAACAGGTCCATTTCATATCCATGTGGCCCCTTTCAACTTTTTTTTTTTTTAGCAGAAATGCTCTCTTGTTAAATTAATTAATTTATTTATTTATTTATTTATTTATTTATGGCTGTGTTGGGTCTTCGTTTCTGTGCGAGGGCTTTCTCTAGTGGCGGCAAGTGGGGGCCACTCTTCGTCGCGGCGCACGGGCCTCTCATTCTCGCGGCCTCTCTTGTTGTGGAGCACAGGCTCCAGACGCGCAGGCTCAGTAATTGTGGCTCACGGGCCCAGCTGCTCCACGGCATGTGGGATCTTCCCAGACCTGGGCTCGAACCCGTGTCCCCTGCATTAGCAGGCAGATTCTCAACCACTGCGCCACCAGGGAAGCCCCCCCTTTCAACTTTATTCCCTATAATCCTTTCCTTATTCTCCAACTCTGACCATATATTTTCTCAGTTTCTTGAAATAGCTATGCTCCTTCCTGACACAGGGCCTTTGCACCTACTACTGCTGCCTAGAATACTGTCCACCCACCTCCTACTTCTTATCCCTCAGGTAAACCATTCATTCTGTGGGGCAGTTTTCAATGCTACTCCCAGTTTAGGTCCAGGCCCTTTGTTTCACGTATGTATACGTGCAACTACATAATTATTATCCATAAGCTTCTACTACTCAGCATGCTGCATGACACCAGGAATAATGTCAATATGTGCTTCCCATTTGTGTCCCCAGCAGTCAGCATGGGGCCTGGCACAGTGTAAATATCCCTTTAGGGACGACTGACACCGTCATGAATGGCCCTATAGGAGACAATATTAGGGATTCCAAAACAGTAGCTTGGAAACCTCACAGGGTTGAAAAACCTCTAGGGAAGAAAGGACACACACGGGACCAAAGAGAAAACGTAGGCAAGTTTTCAAGAAATCTACGGACTGAACAAAGGTAGATAAGGTGACTTCTCTGGCCCATTTTAAGTCTGGGACTCTGAGAATTCAAAAAAAAAAAAAAAAAAGAACAGCTGCATGGAACAAGTATCATGAGCAAAAATACTGAGGACTGAAGAGGCAAAAAATACACATGGAACAGCACACAGACCACTCTCCTGAGATCAGAGGGACTGAGTTATGAGGAAGAGGTGAGGAAGCACAGGTGCACAGGTGCTGGAAGGTCTGTGGAAGCAGCGTCTTTGCCCAGCACTGCTAGACACTGGTTTCCATCAGTGCAAACGAGCAAGGAGGCCACCCCAAGAGGGGATCCTTTTTAAGATACACAAATTATAAAGTAGCTTTTTTCAATGGTTGGAAATAAAGAATTAAATTTTTAAAAGACAGTTTTACCAGAATAAGATTATAAAGTGATAAGAGAATAATGATAAATAACTACATGGTGAGCTAATCATTTAGGAACAAGTTCAGCTCTAAGTAATAGAAAAATCTACCCAACAATGGCTTATTAATCCAATTAAAGGTTTGTTTTTTTCTCTCATATTTGAAACCAGAGGCGGATAGCTCAGGGTCTGGTGAGGCAGTTCCATCAAGTGACCACGGATCCAGGCTCTTTCCACAATCCTCAAGGTCACAAGATGAATCATCCCCACACCACCTCTGTAAAAACTCTGGACTTGTACACATTTGTAGGTCTTTACATTTCAGCAGGAACAGTAGAGGGCATGCGGGGATAAAGAGATTAACTAATTCAGAGTTAAAGGACCTGTGAGGCTGGGGATCCATACAGATCTTCTGCAAGTTCTGCATGAATTCAAAATGCAAAGATGAAGCTTTATGCTGTATGAATTCATTTCCCATCCAGCATCGGGCCCACGAGGCCCAGAGTGGCCTTGCTACTGGAAATGCCCCAAACCTGGCACGGCAGGGGATTTAGCACTGTCCCACCTGACTGTCTGGCTCAATGACACTGCCAAATCATGCCACGTCTAGGCTTCCAACCAAGAGAAGAAAGCCGGTCTGCAGGCAAAGGGGGGCCCAGAAAGCCTCCTTGAAGCCCCTGTGCTCTACTCTGTTCTTGACCATCTCTGCTTCTCAGGCCAAGAGCCGGGCAGCCTGCGCCTTCCTTGGGCTTTCTTTCTCCCTGGGGGATAGCAAGAAAGATCCTAACTCAAGCGGGTGTTCAATTTTATAAAGCAAGAAATCAGAAGCGCTTTCAGTGTGCTCTTACATGGTAAAAAAAAAAAAAAAAAAAAGGCAAAAGAAACAGCTCTAACTTCATTATAAAAGAAAGCAAACATTAAAAACTAAGCCTAAAAATATCCCAAACCATGGACGCACACATATACATATGTATATATTCATGTTATTTTAGGACCTAAATCCAATACGAATAATAAAGAGGGTCAAATCACAAATCCCACTCTAACATTTCCAGTGACTTCATCAAAGGAGCGTTCTCTGAAGCCTCAGTGTTTTTAAAACTCATGTAATTCCTGTGAAGATGCCAGTGCTGACTAATTCACCTTTGAAGTTTAAAAAAAAAAAAAAAACCTTCACAAGTGCTAATGCTTATTCATATTCAAAGCAGAAAACCACTGGTCATGCTTATGTTGGACACAATGTTATTCCAGTATCTCATTTCAGTTTTTCAGCAGTCGTTTGTTCCCAGAATAACCATAAGACATGCCTAAGTGAAAAAGTTAATAACTGTTTCACACAGTGAGAAAGAAGGACAAGTTGGGGAGTGGTGAAGGGAGAAGTGTTTAGAAGAGAGGGGAAAACACGAGGAGAGGAAAGAGAACATTTATCAGAGTCCAGGACACATCAGACTTTTTACTGTTAATTCTTGAGCTGTCTGGCATCAACTGAAGCACTTTTAGGAACTACCTTATTTCACTGATTTTTAAAAGCACATCTTCTCACATTTAACTTCTCTGTAACTTAGATGTAACTTACCATCAATGGTATGTCATAATTTAATTGGAAGCATATAAGATAATGATGCTTCTTGTAATTTAAGGTGCCATAGAATCAATGAAATATGCTATATTCAGTCTTTCTGGTACATCTGGGGGGTATTATTTTATGAACTTACCATGCAAACTATCACTTTCTAGATCTAACATTCCCGTACTGTGATAGCACTAGGAATAACCGATTTATATCCATTTTTGTAATTTTACCTTTCCCTCACTTTTCTAAATATTTATTTTATATCAGTGCAAAGCATGTGTATCAGTGGAAAACATGTATATTCCTGTAAAAGAAATGGAATCAATACTGTTAGAATCGTAAAATACTAAAGGTTAGGACTCTTAGAAAACATCTCCTGAAATCTTCTCATTCTACAAGTGAAGAAGCTGAGACTGAAGAGGATCTGACTTACCGGGGGATCTCCAGCTGGTCACTGGCAGAACCAGCCAAGGAACCCCATCTCTGGGCTCCTACCTGATCCTGTTCTTTTCCACTCTGCTTACCTAATTTTCATGCTGCTTTAAGTTGCTGCTTCGACACAACATCTTGCATAAAAGCATTAGATAACTAAAAACCCAAATATAAAGTTGCATGTATGTCCCAAAGCACCCAGCTTTTTGAATGTCAAAAAAGGTTATTCTTTGTGTTTCCCTTTTTTTAGCACAACTTGCCAGAAAAATTGCATATACAGAAACAGCCAGCAGAGGGAGTCTTTATTTCTCGGTGCAAATAGAGAAAGAAAACAATGCTTTGAAAATTACAACTTTAACATTGTTAACCCTATAGAGGTACTGCTTAAAATAGTTGCAAGCTTCTAAAAAATTTAAATCTATTTTTAAACATTCTTGACTATTTGAATTTTTAAGATAAATTATGTCTACATCTTTAATAAGAAGGGTTGGGGATGGGTTGGGGTGGTATATATATAGTCACTTCAGGTGGTATATAATATAAAGTCCCCTTTCCTGCAACTCATGCTGGAGATCCTCCTTGGCATTTAGAATGGTGATGTCAAAATTTTTCTTCAAATCCTGATAGAACCACCCAAACTAATTTCACTTCTGAAACTATAAAATAATATTCCTGATATTTCACAAATACAACTGAATGTATATGCCCAAATATGCAGGCCCAATTAGGAGGCTATCAAGAATATAGGACAATGCTGTTTAGCCAAAATGGTTTTTTAATTGCTCTTTTGAAACTGTCTTAAGAGAAAGCATTTGTAATATCATACAGGGGTAGAAAAATCTTTATCTTTCAGAGGGTTTAATACCCGAAATATCTGAAATAACCAAAAGTCTTACTTCTTTTTTTCTGACAAAAGAGATTCTTATTTTCTAGATTTGGCTTAGGGTGCTGGGGTACAGCCAGGAGAGCCAGCCGTAAGACTGCTCCCCCCAAGCAAGAGTCTTAGACTGTTAATCAGCCCAGCTATTTTTAATCTGCCTTCATTGCCAAACGTGGACCAGACACTGTAGTTTGCAAACTAATACGAGGCATGGCCCTCATTCTCATGGAGGTTCAGTCCAGGTGCTTGTGGCGATGGTACGCTCCAGGATCTGCTCTGGGATCAGATCCTACACCATTAGCTTATCAATGATGAGTCTCAGATTCCTCATCCTGTAAAATGGGCAAAATGATGGCAAACTGATAGCACTCAATTCATAAGAGTGACTATTATTATAAATTTTTTAAAGCAAAATTAGTAAGTCCCAAGAGATTCCTATTGAGCTCCAAGGAACTCTGACATATGGTTTACTCACTATATCTTTGAGGTAAGACTGGAGTGTACAACGAGGGAAAAATAGCTAGGAAGGCAACAGACAGACTGGTTAAAAAAAAAAAAAAAAAAAAAAAGGTGAGATTTGTCTGATGAGTAGACTATAGGTGAAAGGCAAGGGGGCATTGCAGCTGCGCAATGACGCGCAGCTCTGCAGCACGTGTGTGCCCATCAATTCTGACAGGCAGCCCCTGTGCCAGGCGGGGCCCACCCGGGCTCAGTCCTGACTTGTCATTCATTAGCACTGTGCTTTGGGTAAGATACTTAACTTCTCCAGGGCTCACTTTTCTCATCCCAGCCTGGGTTTGTCCACCAATCTTGTAGGGTTCTTATGAGGATTAAAGAGAGTGTAATCAGCGTTGAACACAGTATAGCTGTTTTTATTTCTACTGGTGTGGAGGGCAGGGAGTGCTCAAAATTGCTCACAGGAACAAGCTGGGAGGGAGAGAGGGGCCGGAGACAGAGCTCATGAAAAAGCAAGGTGGACCGGCTGAGGTGGGCCCTGAGTGCACAGCTTCTTACCACAAGGTATGCAATCCAGGAAAAAGGAAATGAATGCCACAGAGACACAAATGCAGAGATGGAAATGCCAATGACAGGTCAGTATCAAAAAAGCCCAATTTTGTTTTTTCAAAAATTGTGTTTATTCAATGAATAGTAATTATATCCCAACTTTGTACATTCCCTGTGCTGGGCACTTGAGTCTAATGATGATCAAAGATGACACAGCCCCTACCATCATATAGCTCACATTCCAGTAATGTCACCTCTGTCTACCGAAACAATGTCTTAACACTAGGTACAACTGTACCTCTTTCAAATATGTAAGCCAGAAGTCCCTGCCTGATATTCCCTAGGAGAGTGAAAGAAGTAATCTAACCACCTATCTTATTCGATTTAAATCTACATTCCCAGTTTTTTTTAAAAATATATTTATCAGCATATAGTAGTTGGATTAATTTTTTTTTAATTCAAATTAGAGTCTGTATACAGAAAGTGAGCCGAGGGAACAAGAATTTGAGAGGCATACTGTCTTTCGTTCCCTGGCTGCATTGTATCAAGGACAACTACTTTTTGTTTGATTCATTTGCTACAAGAAAACTTTTGGATAACTATCAATACTTAATAGGATAGAGCCCCCCCCAAAAAAAAATTTAAATCACGGTAATAGGGAGATTTTAAACTGTTTATGAAACTAGTAAAACATGCCATTCCCCAGATGAGGGGAAAAAAAAGAAATTCACATTTGTTGAGCTTCTACTACGTGTCAAGTACTTCTAAATATTTATCCTATTTAATCCTCACAACTGTTCTGTGAGGAAGCATCATTATCCGCAAGACAGAGAAACTGAATTTTTGAAAGGTTTAAAAGAAGACACCTAAAGTCACAACACTGATCAGTGACAGAGCTGAGCTCAAACTCAGGGTTTCCTGGCTAAAACACACAAACAATCTCCACTACAGCACACTTCGTAAAAACTCACCTTTAGGGAAAGGAAACATTTTTTGAAAACACAGAATCCATTCATTTATGTGGTACCCTTCCTGGGTGAATATGCAACTATGTTACCCTGTATAAAAATTAAAAGGGCAGAAGAAAGATCAAGGTTTAGGGAGAATGAGAGCTCCAGGTAAACAGCAATAACAGTACTCACTACCACTTCACAACCACTTTCCAAGCAAGCCAGCCATCTAAACTCAGGTCACCATCTATGCACTCCATTACCCTCCCCTACACAGGAAATCTGCTCTCTCCCCACTTACTACACCTTCTACAATCTCCAATCAAGCAATAGAATACATTTGTTCAAAAAGCATAACTCTATTCTATACCTGGCAAGACAATAATAAAAATCCAAGGGACAAACATTTTCTGCATGCCTAATACACTGGAGTTACTTGCAGTGGAGACAGCTAGTTCCCCACCGAAAGCCATCCTCCCCATTTCCTAATTCTGATGAGAAGGGCAGTGCGTGGAGGTCAAGGCCCACATTTCCTGGCTTCCCTTGGATCCAGACCACGTGACACAATCCTAGCCAGTAAGATATGATCAGAAGCTCCTGGTTATTCCCCAGTGGCACGTTAATAACTGGCAGAACTAGCCTGTATGCCCTTGGTTCTTCCCATTTTGTATGCCAGGAATGTGAGCCGGATGACTAGCGATCTGCATTTATCTTTCCATAAAAGGAAAAGGGACCCACACTAAGGAAGATACAATAGAAAGCAAGAAGGAGCTTGGTTGCCTGAGGACATTGCTGGACGGCTACATTAGCTTGGGACCAATTCTTCTTGTAAAGTGAAAGAAAAATAAATCTCTCCCCTGTTTAATATGCTGTCATTTGAGTTGTCCGGTTACATGAAATTAAATTCAGCCTGTAACTGACAAAGCACTTTATTTAAAGGGTCTTTCCCTTCAAAATGTAAAATCTACTTGTAAGACAAAATACAACAAATTTTGAAAACCAAATAATGCAATATATAAAACATGCACAAGGTCCATAGAAAAAACTAAAAGTCAAATATGAAAAGGCAGAAAGCTTAAGATACACCCTAAGGAGAGCTAATAAGACTTAAATATCATAAAAGGTAATAACAAAATTGATGTCACATGGCAGTAGTTATTCCATTGAGAAATGAGTAATAAAGGTGCATCCGTTGACACCCGAGTCAAGACACCATTAAGACGGATGTAATAAGAAACAGTCTTAGAAGGTTTCAGGATGGTACCACAGCCTGAGCTGGGACACAGACAATAACAGGATCCTGGAGTTGTCCTCAGGTCATGGAGCACAAAACTGGGTGCAGAAGTACAGAAGGACAAACAGCAAACCCTGTTTGGAGCACAAGGAGAAAATCGATGTGCTGGAGTGGAGGCTTCAGATGAAGCTGAGGAAACCCCTGTGCATCCAGGCCGCGAAGCACAGCGAATGCTACATTCACTTGGACTGATTTTGTATGTATTTAAAAGCTTCTGGGCAAAATAGTGATATAATGATGATCTATATTCTTTTATTCTTTACAAAATTGTTTTTAGAAATTCACAGCAATAATTCTAATTGTATGAGGAGGGAAATGAATATAACAAACTATTCTCTTGTATAGATGGGGAATTGGATCTTTTGATAAATGGCATTGCTCCATATTATACTCATGAATTTTGGATTTTCAAATGATTTGAATCTTATAAAAAATATATTCCAAAAAGTATTCCTTTTTTCTCTGAGATTCTGGAAGACACATTAGAATTTTGTGTGCCTATGAAAGTCTCTCATAATTGTAGTATGGCTAAAGAATGTAGAAATGCTTGGAAACAATATGCAGAACAATTTTAATCTGACAGAGGTAGAAACCTTCCTACCCACAGAATCAGAATACGGGCATCTGGCCTTCAGACCTTCCAACCTTTATATAAAAAGAATGTGAATTTTATATTGCACTTAGTATAAGCCTTACAATGCTTGAGTTTTTGTTAACTCTCTGGGACCTTAAAATAGTTTCTTGATGTAATGAACCCAATTAGAGCGCTGGGTAAAACTGTCTTTCCATCTCTCTCTCTCTTACTCTCTCCCTCTCTCCCTTTCTCTCTCTCTCTCTCTCTCTCTCTCACACACACACACACACACACACAAACACACACACACTTTGTTGCTTACAATTGCTGTCTGAATAAAATGTTTTCTACACTAGAGCATATGGGAGTTGGTGGAGGTGCAGAGGAAGATGAAAAGATTTGCCTAAGCTAATTCCAGACTAGAAGTTGAATGGCCGTTATACACACCATAAGGCAATTTCATTAACATATTAATTTCAGGCGGTAACACATATCTAATAAGAGAAACACAGTGGAAGTCACAAGACCTAGATTCTATTTCTAGCTTTGCCATTGACCTTCTGGGTGACCTTGCATAAGTCACTCAACATCCAAGAGACTCAGTCTTCTCATTTGAAAAAAAAAAAGGCATAACCTAGTAGTTATCTGAGAAAAATGCTATGAGGTGAAGAACTCATTCAGAACACTTGATGAGGATACGATCGTTTCTGAGAGAGATGATGAAACTTTCTTCACTGGAACCTTGATTACTAGAATCAAGGAAATTGGATCCTGATAGAATTAGAAAAAGTCAAAAATTTCTTTCCAATTTACTTGATAGAGAGTCCACTGAACTACTCTGTTCCTCAAAGATCAAAGTATATTTGATGTGCTACAAAAAAGACCCATACCATGTTAAGAGCCGTGTTTAAAGTTCAAGTTCCCAACCAATCTCAGGAGACCTTATGCCCACTTAGATCAGATATACTTGCTGATAAGAAAATTACTCCCTAGCACTATTAAGCATTTTCAGAAATGCCCTCAGCCTTTCAAATGATTAGGATTCCAGCTGACAAATTATTTTGCAAGAACCACTCGTTCAGGATGTGCCAACTCTATGCCAAACCTGTGGGAAAAGCACCTACGTTCTTTGGAAAATGAGAAGCTGCCCCCAAAATACTGAGAAATGCTTGTATTAATTTGTATCATCTTAAATTATGGTGCATATAGAAAACAAGTTAATTACAAGTGTGGAATAATTTCCTATCTTAGAAAAAAAAGGCATGGTGTAACCAGAGCAGATGGATATTTTTTAGTCAGAAAAACACCCAGTTCCTAAAATAAGAGATACTAAGATTTTCAGAACAGTCTTATCAACAATGGGTCCTCTGGGGATTAAACTGTCGGGAGAAAGAAATAGCATTAAGTATTTTCAGCAAATGATGTGCTAAATTATATGAACATTTAATATGTG
This sequence comes from Balaenoptera physalus, assembly GCF_965194825.1. Taxonomy (NCBI): domain Eukaryota; kingdom Metazoa; phylum Chordata; class Mammalia; order Artiodactyla; family Balaenopteridae; genus Balaenoptera; species Balaenoptera physalus. The sequence goes on from NC_138885.1 coordinate 58,729,112, forward strand.
TACCAACTGGAAAGGAATAACATGGACTTGGGCTTAGGGAATTTTGACTTATGTTAATTATTATAATAGAAACCTGACTAGAAGCTTATTATAAAAGAACCAAGAGAAATCACAATGATGTATCCATTGGCAGCTCAGACCTAACATCAATTATAATCACAGCTTTGCAGAGTAATCTTGTTTTGCTACTTACCAACCAGTGCTGGATGTTATTTTCTAGCTAAGTTTTACTCATACAAATTTCCTCTAGATTAACTGCTCCAAATCCTTGAAAATGATAGCATCTTCTTCTAATGTTTTATACTCTAATAAGAAATGGTTTAAATACTTTATTATAATTATGAAAATTCAAAATATATTATTTGAGTCACAGAATTATAGATACAAATAAGACTGAAGAGAGCATTTAATGAAAATCTCTCCACTATTATATTATAGGTGAGAAAGTAGTGACTCAGAGAGTTTAAATGACTTGCCCAAGATCACACAGCTAGGAAATGGAGAATCCAGGTGGCATGCTTTCCACCACACCAACATGTTGTGCAAAAAAACCACATGATGAAAATTTCTTGGTTAATCCAAACTGCAGTATTAACTGGATAAAGAAGAATCCAAACATAAGGATATAGATTTGATATATGCTATTATACCTTTTCACATTGCCAGTGACTCAGGTCATCTATATGGTCATTATTAATGTACTACTAAGTCTAAATCAAAGTAAAGACTCCAGCTCAAAGCAAAATATTTTTAATTAAATTTGCTTAAGATGAAAGAAAGACATCAAGAAAGATAAGAACAAATGTTGGCAAAATTATCATATACTGTTTTACTGCCAAGTAAAATGTCCCTGGTGAATAAGTAGTCAACTGGATAAGAAAATAAATTAAAAACCTAAAAATTAAAAACAATAAAAAGAGACACTTCTTTTAAAAGACACCCTAATTGTAAGATGTGTCATTTTCAAATAAATTAAACCATGACCTTTGACTTAATGAAATACACTAATAGTTAACCATTAAAAGTCAGGTACAGAAATAAACATTACAGTTTCTAGTGTCACCAAAACCATTCAGAAAGCACAGTGTCAAAATGTGTTTTGGTGCTTTTTTTTTTTCTATACAACAGATTTGATTCTTTAAGGATTTCAATACACCGTTCTTATTTGGTGTATTTACAAGAGAAGTTCAGTATATTCAGCTTTACTTAAATGCTACATTACATGGTGTATTTATTACCTTATAAAATACGATGTGGCAAGTAAGACATAGAAATAAACTTTACAAAAAACCAATAGACAAAATATTTTCACACACAGGACTGACTGCATTAATAATTAACAGAAAGCCTTTTCACAAGGGAACTTAATGGAAAGTTTTTCTTAAGCAAGTAAGCAGAAACTCAATAGAAATGGGTAGAAAACCAGAGGAAAATAAACTGGTGCCATATGTTTTAAACAGTAAAACAATTATATAGTCCATTCAACAATGAAGATGGATGTATTATGAAGTATAGTGAAACAAAGAATCTGCTCCTTAGTAAACAAATATAAAACATAATAGCTAGCAGATTGCCTATTGAACTAAAGGCAAAGAGGCCTGAAGTTACAGTAGAAGGGAAAAAAAAAAAAGAAAGAAAAATCTTCAATACAGTCTCTATCACAATGCCCTGAAATCGAGACCAAACCACTTTCACATGGAGCTTTTTTTTACTACAGAGATGTTCTGGCCCAGCTTTTTTTTAATAGTCTAATTTCAATAATTAGTCTAATTTCAATAATCTATCCTTTAATCACCTATAGCCTCAATGAATTATAGCTTCTCTCAGGATATGTAACGAAAGTTTCCAACACATTAATAAACACAGTAACAGGAAATTAAAAAACGGCAAGAAAAAGAAAAGAAAAAAAAGCACAAGTCACATACCCTTTTCTGTAGAACTATGGGCGTTATTGCAGGCAGAGTGACTCTTCTTGCACTCAAACTCATGCCTGCTCTTAGAGCGATCCCCTCCCGTAGATCATGGACGAAATGAAAGAAATCTTTTACAGTTACTCCTTGGGAATCTCGGGGCTCAGTGCAAAGAAACAACTAGGAAAGTAATAAATGTCACTCTGCTTATGTGATTCCAATCTACCAAAGCCAATTAAGGATGGCTGTGGGACAGGACAAGGCAGCAACCAATCAAAGCCCAGAAAACTCCGCCTTTGTCCTTGGAAACACATTCTGATACTTTTGTTTATGATATTTAAAGAACCAGATTAACAGCCATCTAGTTCACTTAACTTTTTTTTTTCCAAAACAGTGCAATTCAATGCCATTCTTTGTTGACTAGGCAGTTATGTCTTTACTTTACTAAAACATTTCAACATATGGCAGATAAGAAACTGTTTACATTGGTCTATTTAAAGTGTATAAATATGCAGATGCACTAAATTTACTTATGCTACTCATAAAAGTGATAAATGGGTAGATTGAAACATATTATATGAGGCACAAAAAATAATCCTGAAGTTAGAATTGGTCCAAAAGTGTTAAACTTTACAAGTCATAATAAAAGGATTTTAATATATATTTATGTATTTCGTCTCCCAAACAGCTAAAATTTCTGTATTATGGACCTTTTAGCTATCCTTGAAGCTACACACTTAACTATTCCTGTTAAATATTACCTTAACAATCAACCTAAATAATACTGTTAAATATAAATGGGGCATAAAACTACAACATATGAATTGCAAATGCTAATGTTTTTTAAAAGCACAGATCTGTGTAATTGAGCATATTTCATTCAATTCAAAGCATTTAAATAATCATGCTCAAAGCATTCTCAAAATTTTAACAACCATTTTGCCTTTTTTCTTACAATAACTAAAAATTGTATTCCAGTATTTTCGAGGGTTGGAGAAGGGTCCATTTCTGGTTAATGAGAAAATTTTCAATAATGTCTAAATAAAGAGTAAGAGAAACACAAAAATGACAAGAAGTATTGCAATATTAAAACTAATCTGAGTTTTCATATTATAAAATCCCTTTGGACCGATTCCTTAACAAGCACCTACTCAGTGCTCTTCAACCAGGACACAGAGAATGACATGCTGCGTTCAGCATGAGGGGAGCTCCCTGTCACTTCTAGATCACAAAGTGGTTGTCGTAGTAACAGGGCAAAATGGGAGATTCTCGGCAACTCAGATACAAACTTTCCATTTCATTATCTAGACTGCTACTGGGCAGAGTTCATTTGGGTGTGTTTTATATGCATGGTGATCTCATATTCCTCAAAAGAAAAAAAGAGACACTACAAACTCTAGGGTTCCCTACTTTGAATTTCAAAACCTACACAGCTCTCTCACAATGGCAGCTTGGGGGGGAATTCACTTAATAAAAAAGTCACAGACAGATCTAATTTGTGGGCATTCATTTTATTCTTATCCTACTAGGTTCATCATGGTCTTTTAAAATAAAACTACCAACAAAAATCTACTAATACTGGGAGGGGAGTCACCATTTGTGAAGGAAAAGATTTTGGTTTAACCTTGAGTCACTTTTTTGGCAGGCACACAATAACAAAGCCCATGGTTACTACATAATTTCAAGTTTATTATCTACAATTTTTCTTTCTTCTTTTCTCAATTTAGGCTTGAATATTACAAAGAAGTGTTATCTCTGGTCTCAGAAAGGGTTCCACCATAATCAAAGCAATTCATTCCACTAAATCATGAGGCAAAGAACCCACTATGTGCCAGGCAGTGTGTTAGGTGATAAGTACATGCTAATGAGTAAGATATGGTCACTGCCTCACAGTGAAATAGAGATACTCATTTTTAAATTAAAAATCACATTCAGTAAAGGGCTGAGTCTCATTGTGATTAAATGCCAAGTACCAGGGGTGCACCAAGGTAGAAGAAACTACACATCAGAGGTGAGATCACGGCAGGCTTCAAGGAGGAAACGACATTTGCTTTGAAAAGTGATTAAGAGAAAAGAATACGCAGAACTTGATAACTGATGGAGATACAGAGTGAGGTTCTCAAAGCCGACTGCAAGTTTTGAAGTCTAGGCGAATGGGGAGTCAGAGATGCTGTTTTACATCACATGATAGAGCTTTTTAAACACTAAAATGAATCCTTCAAGTCAAAACAATGTCCAGGCTCTATATTCACTACAGTGCAACATACCTGTCCTTAAAAAATATTCTACAGACAGTGAACTGCTGAAGTATGATAGGTCATCTCTTTGGAACTCTTGAAAGTTGAAGTTTATAAATTTTCAGTGAAAACCATGAAGAGGGAAATGTGGCATTTTGTGACTCTATGTTGCCAAAAAGGTCTTTGAAAAAAACTCACATACTCTTTTCACAGTCAGCAGGCTGAAAGACTAATGAGACGACACTCACACTTAATAACAGGCAGAGTCTCATTTTTCAGCAATCTTTTCCACGTGTTCCTAGTGACTGTGCTTTATCTCACTTCCTAGTTATTGTAGATGCTGATTCAAACTTTAACTTTAGCCCATGCTTTTTTTTTTTTTTTTACCATTATTATAAATGGCTTGCACCACTCACTAACCTTGTCACCTGAGCCTTAATTTCTTCAGCTGCTGCTAAATGGGGATAAAAAGCTATGGCCAACAATTTGGGGATTGCTATGAGGATCAAGGATATCAGTTTTGTGTACGGTCTGGAAGAGCCCAAGGCAGGTGATGAGAAATACTCCGTGAACTGCTCCTGCAGAGGACTGGGCCTAAGATGCATTCTCCTTAGACTGTGTCACAGATCATTATTTCCAAATTAAATTTTGATATAACAGGGTTGCAAACAATATAGCAAGGTCAACAATGAAATACTATAGAATAGCACTGTACATGATTTTGTTCTTTGCTCAACACTTTGATAGAACAAGAGTGAATTTTGTCACTCAAAATATGCATATCAAAGTTTCAATGTGAATTAAGAATAACACAGAAAATAATATATAATAAGTATTATGATGATAAGTAATAATATTTAAGTGAGCACCCAGTACGAGCCAAGCATTGAGCTAGTTTTCATTGACTCCTCATGACAAGTCTATGAAGCAGGTACTAGCTATTCAATAGATGAGGAAACCGAGGCCAGAAGAGCAGACGGCTAAAAATGGTCTCAGATACAAGTATGCATTGCAAAAACTTATCCAAGTCCACGAAGTACATAAGTCAATCGGCCAAGGTGAACACCACATCTGGCCCTCTCCAAGATACTCTACTATTCTACTCTACAATATTCTCTCCCACATTGTACTATATAATTTGATGTAGTATTAGCATAAAATGTCATCTTCATACCACCCTTGTTTCTGATGTACCTAAGCATTTGTTTTACTAACTCACGTAATAAATAAGCGTTGAGGGCCTTAGTATGTGTAAAGTACTATGCTATTTGCTATGGGGAATTCAAAGTTGATAACTCCTGCTATCAGAGGAGCTGACACATGGCAACATGTCAACACTTGGCCAAAGCAGTGTACAAGGTGGAATTTGGGCAGAAGAATGCGACATAAGCACCAGCCGACATCTAGGTTCCAAGACTGCCTTTCAGACCTCTTCTCCCACTCAACGTCAACAAAAGCTCCTTGGAGCTCCCTGAAGCGCGTTCGAGTTCCACCTCTTTTTTCATAATGTTCACTCTCTAAAACCCACAAATCTTTTAAGGCCCAAGACCAGTCCCACCTCTTCTGAAAGTTTCATTGAACTCTCATCCTTCAAGCATCTCTCCTTTTTTTTTTTTCTTTTCTTTCTTTTTTTTTTTGCACATATTACTTTAGAATTGAGAGGTAGAAAAGGAGGGAGCGACAACAAACACAGAGTGCCTGTCAAGTGTTAGGCACTTTACATATGGTATTTCATTTTATTCTAACAAACCTGTAAAGCAGGCATCATTTGTTCCCATTTTACAGATTCAAACCATATCTATTTTTTCCAGACTATCTCTTTACCCTTCGTCATATACCAGTTTAGTCAAGCTTCAGCTACTGTTTTCTATGTGTGAGCACCTTATATCATTTAGAATGTAGGCTCCCTGAAAGTAGGGACATGTGTAATTTCCCTTTAACCATCACTCTGTCACCCCAAGTGTCTTTATACATGGGGAAAAAATGCTATAAGGCACAAGAATGCTTCTTGATTACTAATTCCTACAAATACTTCTTCAGCCAACCAATCGACCAGTCTCCTGCTTTACACAAAACACAACTTGGTTTGCCCCTCCATTTTCCTCCTGTATATTGTGCTATTGTGCTACCCATTTGGGGTAGCTCATTGCCCCTCCATATTCATTAACTCCCCCAAAGATACAGATCAAAACTGACCTCTCCAAGAAGTCATTCCTCCATCTAAATTACATCATTCCTTGTTTTGTACTTTTTTTTTAGGACTTAAACTTTTCCATTTCTCATGCCTTTCTCTGCACACACTAATACACTGCTTTGATAACTAATAAATCCTTTCATAGGCCCCAGTTGTTTGCCTAAGGAGACTATAATCCTTAAGTGTGGGACCCAGGATTTCATCTCCTGTGCTGCTCCCAGAATACCTAGCAGGATGCTCTCTGTACACAGCAGGCATCATGTTCACTCACAATCAATGTGGAAAGACTAGTCACTCCGGTTACATGGCGGACAAGCCCCTTTTCTCGTCTTCACATTTGCTAGCCTTATGATTTAACCTGAACAAAAGCACACAGTCTTCTTCACAGGATCATTTGGATATTCTTTTGCTATCTGACATAGTTCTGTTAGTGGTCAGTAGTGTCGACACTAAATTTAACTGTTGTCCTAAGAACACCGGTTTTAGAAAAATCTTAAAATATTTGGTTATAGCATTTAATAGCAATAAACAGTCTAGATCTTTAGACACAAACTCAGTACCTCTAGTTCTATCGGCTCATATTACTCAAAGACTTTTTGCTTCTCTAGGTATACACAGTGCATCATTCTTTACACTTGATGGGCCTGATCTGATCTTCCTCTATCCTATTTCTCCCCCTCTGCTCTGACAGTTCCTTCCTTCCATCAAAAATGTCTAGGATTTCTTTTTTCTCATATTTATTTATTTTATTTATTTATTTGGTTGCGCTAGGTCTTAGTTGCGGCAGGCGAGCTCCTTAGCTGTGGCTCGAGGGCTCCTTAGTTGCGGCATGCAAACTTTTAGTTGGGGCATGCATGTGGGATCTAGTTCCCTGACCAGGGATTGAACCCGGGCCCTCTGCTTTGGGAGTGCGGAGTCTTAACCACTGCCCCACCAGGGAAGTCCCCTAGGATTTCTTACTGATTTAAACTCTGATAGAAAGTTTCCTCTTTCAAAGAAATTACTGAATGACTTATAAGCCTTAGTCATGATAAATATAACCAATCTACAGTTCAGTCAAGTATTTTAAAAGTGCCTATGTATTCTTCACCTGACATAGCTTTCTAGGAGCATTATGGCTGCCTATCAAGGAGGCATAATGTATTGTACTGTCTACAGGAGGGCAGATGGACACTTAAAAATAACTACAACTATATGTTAAGTTCTTTAACTGAGTATAAATAAAGTTCTGGAACCATAAAAAAGAAAGAGCTTACTTTCACCATGAGATAGCAGACAAGTTCCCTAAGTGGAGAAAAGATCCAAGAATGAAGGTAATTCCAAGTAATGGAAATATATACAAAGATGAAAAACATGGAAGGAGCTTCCAGACAAGAATGGTCATTCTATGTCACGCTCAGAAATTTGACTCTCATCCTCAAGGGTAGTGATATTTGATAAGATGTGAATTTTACCTCAGTGTGAAAGACAAACTATGGAAGTGACTAGAAGGAAGGAAAACAGAAACAGAGAAATGAGTCCTAAATGAGTCTTAGAGAGAAATGGAAATTACCAGATTAGAAGGAAGTCAAGATTTCAAAGATGACAAGGAAGTAGAAACACAGATTCAAGTGGCCAAATACATTAACAAATATAAATAAAATTATAATTTTTCCCTGTATTTGAGCTTCCAACATAAATTATAATTAACAAAAGTATAGGCTATAAAAAGATAAATGTCTTACCTACACTCTTCAAATTTCATATACTTTAAGGTTCTCTTTAGAAAAATAGTTGGATCAAGAAAGCAGACAAAAAACAAGCACCTAACTTTCTTCATGCCCCCAAAACCTTAAAATGACAAGAAGGAGAAGAAGGAGGAAGAGAAAGAAAATAAAGAGATAATTTCCTTGCTAAGAAAGAAGAAATCATTTCTTTTTTTTGCCATGCTGGGATATAAGAAAGGTACCTTCAGTATACCATAAATTAAAAGAATCTCTAGAAGCTAGAAATCATTGGGATTAGACTGATAAGAGCACAAGAAATTATAGCCAGAATTTGTGTATAAGAGAAAAGATGGTGAAGACAGATCCAGAGAACTTAGGTTTAGAGTATATTTAGAGAAAATATAAGGTCATCTTAAATACTATATAAATACTTAAGAGAAAAGGAATGTAGAGGATGAGGCAACCCAGAACTTCCAAACATTATTGTAATAAACAAAGGTAACAACTAATAAACAGTATAGAAGATAAAGTTGAGAAAATGTCTCTCACAATGTGAAGGGAAAAGTCAAAGAAACGAAAAGAAAAAGAAACCATGGAGGAACAATCTAAAAAGATCAACACACATAGAATATGAGTTACAGAAAGTAAAAAAAGAAAGCACAAGGAATAAGAAAGAAAAGACAGAAGTTCCCTGAGCTGAATAAAGTTACAAATTTTAAACTAAAAGTGCCCCCCGATGGCTAATTTGAACAAAAAAGTAGTCATGTTAGACAAATAGTGGGAAATGTGACAAATTCAAAGAGAAAAGATAAAATTCCTAACACTTCCTGAGAGAGGAATTATCGTTTACCTGCAAGGTATGAGAATCAGACTGGCATCAAAATATTATCCAGTTTCTCAATATCCCCCATGAACATAGGCACAAAAATCCTTAAAAAATAACGGAAACAGGGCTTCCCTGGTGGCGCAGTGGTTGAGACTGTGCCTGCCAATGCAGGGGACACGGGTTCGAGGCCCGGTCTGGGAAGATCCCACATGCCGCGGAGCAACTAGGCCCGTGAGCCACAACTACTGAGCCTACGCATCTGGAGCTTGTGCCCCGCAGCAAGAGAGGCCGTGACGGTGAGAGGCCCGCGCACCGCGATGAAGAGTGGCCCCCGCTCGCCGCAACTGGAGAAAGCCCTCGCACAGAAACGAAGACCCAACACACCCAAAAATAGATAAATAAATAAATTTATAAAAAATAAATAAATAAATAATGGAAACAAAAGGAGGTCAGAAATCCATTTTTGCAGGAACACCATACCTCTGTAGCAGTGGGAAGTCATTATATTAAGAAAAATTTCACACCTTCCCATATCCCTTAGCTTAGAAGAATTAAAGACTGAAAATAAAATTGAAACACAAAAAAGGAAAAGTCTTTTTAACTTAGTACTTAAACCGTGACTGTCTTCCTCATGAACCTCCCATAAATATGTTCCAAGAAAAACCCACTGCTTTGAAGATGAATAACAAAACAGAACCATCATCGAATCTGTACAAACATACTATGAATGGGAAGAAAGGAGAAAAGGCACAGGAAAAACAAATGGCAGATGAGGACTACTTGCAAGAAAAGCACTGCCAAAGAACAGATAAAATTTAAGATCATACATTAAACCAAGAACAAAAATTAATTAATGGGGGGCTTCCCTGGTGGCGCAGTGGTTGAGAATCTGCCTGCTAATGCAGGGGACACGGGTTCGAGCCCTGGTCTGGGAGGATCCCACATGCCGCAGAGCAACTAGGCCCGCGAGCCACAACTACTGAGCCTGCGCGTCTGGAGCCTGTGCTCCGCAACAAGAGAGGCCGTGATAGTGAGAGGCCCGCGCACCACGATGAAGAGTGGCCCCCGCTTGCCGCAACTGGAGAAAGCCCTCGCACAGAAACGAAGACCCAACACAGCCAAAAATAATTAAATAAATTAATTAAAAAAAAAAATTAATGAAGCAAAATCGTATCTGTTCACACACAAAGCAGACAATTAAAAGGATAGAGAAGAAACACCAAGACAGTAAGAGGAGATGAAACATCAGCTAGCAGAGCTCCAGAGATTTAATTGCTATGTATTGAAATCCATCAAAGTCGAGGTAATAGATGACAGATACAAAAATGCAACCAAAGAGAGAAGAAAACTGTTTTAAATTTAAGAAGTATTAGAAACAGAGAACTAAAGACAAGTAAAAGAGATCTATACATGTGTAACTGGAATCTCCCCAGAAGAAAATCAAAATAATGGAAAGGAATAAATGTATAAAAATAAAATATAAGAAAACTTTTTATAATAAAAATACTACTGAAATCTGAAATAGATATATAGATATACATATATATGTATAACTGAAATCACTTTGCTGTACACCTGAAACTTACACAACATTGTAAATCAACTATACCTCAATTAAAAAAAAAAAAGATTAGAGGGGCACATCAGAAACTCATTCCATACAAAGTTTACTTCTAAAAGAATTTAAGTATTTTCCTCTTAATAGGCTCTGATAGCCATATATTATTTTGCTCTGAAACGAGGGTTCAACATTCCACTAAAGGCGTGTTTCATACTCTGTTGAGAGAAGGACATCTTCATACTTTACGACTAAGATAAAATACGTCAGTATACTTTAGGGAAAAGCAATATAAGAGTTCCACTGTCTGAAAATAAGAATAGAGTTGTGCAGTGGGTTGGTCTATTATCCCAACATGGAGAATTAAGCTACTTGTGTAATGTTCATTGATAATTTGTCCACAGCTTAATAGGTATTTAGCAATACACTAGGAACAATAGTAAGCATATGCGATATTTTGTAAAAATTTATTAGTGTATTTCTAGCTATAAAATACAGAATGTAGAAGTCCGTATAGAGTGGTGTGAAAGCTTCAGCTGTAGTGTAACAGTAGGGAAATTTCAAACAAGATTTTAGGAAAAGGGTGACAATTATCACTCCATTCCTTATATTTCTATTGAGGGATGCATATTTTACTATACTCAGTTAACCTCTTCATTCTCTTCCACAGTCTTTCTTTCCCCTACAGAAGAATGAGTAAGTTACAAAATAGGTAACAATGAGTTTAAAAAAAAAAAAAACTGCATTAATTTAGCTCAAACAATTGGCTCCATCTTGCATACCTTGCCTGCCACACTGACCAATAAATGGACATTGAGCTCTTTACCCTCACATGGCAAACGCAGTCGTAACTGAACCTAGGTTATGTCTCTCAAGACAAGACTGAAATGTTATTTCCTTCTTGTAATCTTATTTTCAGACCTGACAAGGTTTGAGGCTGGCCACTGGTACCCTATCATTCCCCGAAAGATTCTGCAGACCCATTTCACTCAGATGTGGGAGTCAAGGTCTGTTTTGTATGAAAAGTGAGTGGGTAGCTGGGAAACGAATAGAAAGTTCAAGTTTTCCTTATGGTCTATATTGATTTCCCTATTCCAAATTTACTACTAATAAATCTGAAACACTATTTTAATGCTTAAAACATAAAATAAAATACATATTGAAGGGCACACGTCCCCAGAGAACCTCATTTTAATAGTCAACAGTAAAATGCCCTACTTTATTGGACTTGAAATTTACAGAATGCTTTGGACATCAAGGCAAAAAAGCCCCAGTAGCTCATTAGGGGGAAATCAATCTGTTGCAGTATTTCTCCACAATAACATTCAACAAGTTTCAGTGGACCCCACTGTCTTTTAGTTACTCCACTGGATGGAGTAATGCTCATGAAATCCTTGGGGAAAGAAAATAGAAATGAGATTTTTTAATCTAGCAAAACTCATTGACTGTAAAGGTAACAGACAATATTCAAAAGTTTTGAACATATGAAAGCACATAAAATCTTGTTCCCATGGAACCTTCTTGAGGAATTTACTAGGAGATAAATTGCAGTCATCCGAGAGCCAGCTGGAAAATTCAAAGTAAAAGGACTATAATAAATACCAAAACTAATTATGGGACTAAATCCCTATGTAATTATGTTGCTATAATAAAATATAAGTAATATAAGCCTTAAAATGCAGAAATGATGAAAGAAACATGGAAAGATAAAAGCTGAAGGAGGAAAAACATGGAATGTTACTGAGATCAAAAGATATTATTTTAAAACTGATAAATCACAGGAGAATTTAACTAAATCATTTTATAATGCTAAAATCAGCTGGTAGAAAATGGAGGAGGAAGAAGAAAAATATTAATTTTATTATTGCTCCTTAGAGGGGATTAATAGATAATGTTTAAAGAAATAAGAGGTTGAAGGGTTTCCATGTAGTTATAGTCATAATGATAACAGAAATATAAACCTTTCTAATTAAAAGAACACAATGCTAAGAAGGCAGAACACCTTGTAAATTTTCTTCAAAACCTATAAATTTTAAAACATAATATAAAATAGTATAACAGTATTAGCACCAAACTTTTATGTTATCTCAATAAATGTTAGAGAGCCAAACTTACCTACTGAAAGAAAACAAACTTTCCATTTGAATCATAAAGCAGATTCCACTCTACTGGGTGGGAAAGAGACTCCTATAACCCAGTGACTGAGAAAGTTTGAAAACAAAGAATGTGGTGGGGGTAAGGGGAGGGGGGGGTGGGCGAGAAAGGAAAAAAAAGAAAGAAGGGAAGGAGGGATGGAGAAAGAACAGAGGGAGGGAGGGAAGGAAAGAATACAGTGGTCAATATCATGCAAGACTGAACTCAGGACAGAAAAGCACTAAACAAGCAATGAAGAAAACTTTAATGCTAAAAGATGTGATTCACAATAAAAAATATATTGGTTATGAATGTCTAGGTGTCATACAATACACATAGGTATAGGAGATATAAGGAAAATCGGATAGAGACACTATTAATAGACTACTATCCAACCCTCTCAAACCATGATGAACAGGTGTATTAAAAAGTAGATATACTTTTCTATATATCTAAAAGTAGATATATGAAAAATATAAATAGGCTAATATAAACAACAAAATAGATTTAACTGTTACATTTTGAATTCTAATGTTAAGTCAGAGAATATAACTTCTCTTTAAGAAAATGCTTAGGGCTTCCCTGGTGGCGCAGTGGTTAAGAATCTGCCTGCCAATGCAGTGGACACGGGTTCGAGCCCTGGTCTGGGAAGATCCCACATGCCGCGGAGCAACTAAGCCCGTGCGCCACAACTACTGAGACTGAGCTCTAGAGCCCGCGAGCCACAGCTACTGAGCCCGCATGCTACAACTACTGAAGCCCGCGTGCCTAGAGCCTGTGCTCCGCACAAGAGAAGTCACTGCAATGAGAAGCCCGTGCACCGCAATGAAGATTAGCCCCTGCTTGCTGCAACTAGAGAAAGTCCGTGCGCAGCAACGAAGACCCAATGCAGCCAAAAATAAATAAATAAAATAAATACATTTATTAAAAAAAATTAAAAGGTTAAAAAAAAAAACTTGGTCCCATTTTAGGTCACAGATAAAACCCCAATAAATTCTAATAGTGGAAAGAATGCAGACAACAGTTTCTGATCACAGTACAATAAAATGAAAAATTACTAATAAAATCTGGGGTTAGGAAAAATTTTAAGACTCTTTACATAACTCTCCAAAGAAAAAAATAAAAGTTGAAATTGCAGAATATCTATATAATACTACTACTACTGGGCTTCCCTGGTGGCGCAGTGGTTGAGAATCTTCCTGCCAATGCAGGGGACACGGGTTCGAGCCCTGGTCTGGGAGGATCCCACATGCCGCGGAGCAACTGGGCTTGTGAGCCACAATTACTGAGCCTGCGCGTCTGGAGCCTGTGCTCCACAACAAGAGAGGCCGCGATAGTGAGAGGACCGCGCACCGCCATGAAGAGTGGCCCCCGCTTGCCACAACTGGAGAAAGCCCTCGCACAGAAACGAAGACCCAACACAGCCATAAATAAATAAATAAATAAATTTATTTTAAAAATAAATAAATAATAATACTACTAATAAGAATAATGAATTTAATGAAAACACTACACACCACATCTTTTACTGCTAACAGTTCTCACACTATAATTCATAGCCTTAAACACATATCTATTAATAAACAAGAATGAAAATAAATTCATTAGCATCCAAAATTTAGAAAATATCATTAAGTTAAATCTGAGGAAAGCAGAAAGAAATTTAGTAAAAATAAAAGTAGAAATTAAAACTTGAAAAAAATGCAAAATGTAGAACTAATAAATAAATCCAAGATCTGTTCTTTGGGGGGAAAAAATAAAATAGATAAATAGTTAGTGAAACAAATCAAGGAGGAAAAAAGGGAAAGTAACAATATATAAAATAAGAAATAATACTAGAGAAATGAAGAAGCAATTAAAAGAATATTAAGAAAATACTTCCCACAATTTTATGTAAATAAAATCTGGAAGAAATTGATAATTCTCTAGGACAATATAATTTATACATATTGAATCCAGCAAACAGAAAATTCAAAGACATTAATTACGATAGAAGAAAGAGAGCAAGTTGTCAAAGAGCTATTCCCCAAAAAGGTAGGCCAGTACAGATAGTTTATTTTACAGAGAAATTCTACATAATCTTTAAGGAACAGATGATGTCTCTGCTTTTCAAACTGTTTCAGAGTAAAGAAAATGTGTAATTATAGCCAAGAAAGTTAGAAGAACAAGATCAATGAGTGTCTTTCTATACCTGACATACCTAACATAATATAAAAAGGCAGTCATCCAATTTTTAAAAAGTTACCTACAGATCCATGTGTATATGCAACAGTTGGTACTGAAAATCAAGGGAGAAAGGATGAGATACTCAAAAAAGACTGACTCTACCCATTTGAGTAACAAAGGATACTCTTTAACCTGATACTAAAATGGACTCCAAAATTAGAAAACTAAAAAGAAATTCCCAAAATTTCACTAATTTAACTAATTGATATACGTTAGAAAAAATAACCAAAGAATTTTAATAATCTAGACCTAGAAGCCATAAAAAAATTCAACAAATTAAAATTCGAACACCAGGCACAGATTGAGAGAATATGTGTACAACACATTTAAGAGAGGACTAATACTCAGAATATACAAAGAGTTCCTAAAAATTAACAGAAAAAATAAATACCTCCCAAAATAAAAATGAACCAAAAGGCAGATATGAACACACAATTCACATACACATGAACAAACATATTACACCACTGAATATAAAAACTTGAAAAAAATATTCAGTCTCACTAGTAACCAAAAGAAACATACATTAAAATAAGGCACTTTCACTACTGGACAAATATTTTAAATATTGATCATGTCAAATGCTGGCACAAGTGTTAGGAAGAAAGTGGTACTGTCAGACATAAAAGAAAGTAGAATAAATGGGAATAGACTTTAAGGAATGAAATCTGGCAGCATCTATAAAAACCTTGAGAAGCCACGCCTTTTGATATAACTACTCCTTTCCTGATTCTCTAGACTAACTAGCATAAACATTAGAAAGGCATCTGGAAGAATGTTCACTGTATCACTGCTTACAAGAGAAAAATTTGGAAACAACTGATGTATTGAAAATGGTTACATATTAATAAAATATATTGCATTCAGTCTATGGACTAGTAGGTAGCAACTGACAGAACTAACATACGGATTAACAAAAAAGATTGCAAAAACATAATGTTGAATTTTTTTAACTATAGAGCAATAATTTAGTATGACCCCATTTGTGTAAAAAATAAAGAAAATACCTATACTTTCACATATACACATGTGTCAGTAAACCCATAAGAAAAAAAAAAAACCTAAAAGAATCCATGCCAAATTTTTAACAATCTTGATCTCTAGGGAAGAAAGTGAGATTGAGGAGACCTGTGATCGCGAAGTGGTTATTTTTAATGTATTTATTTTTTTATAATATTTATAGTTCATGTACTATTCATGTAAAACTTAAAATGTAAAGAGCTATATAAGATTATTCAAGTTAAAGTTCAAGTACTTAGTAAAAGTAGAGTGTCATGAGCTCTGTTTAAATATTGACAAGGACTCCTTAAGAATACTTACTACACTCCTTACTTCTGAGCAATTATCTCTGGTATTAGCATTTAATGCATTCTATGATATGTTACCCATTTCTTTAAAATATATTGTATTTAGGAAGTACACATTACTTATAACAATCAGTAAATATCAGAATTATCTGTGAGGTCATCTGCAACTTAGTACCCAGGAATCCTTTTTAAACGCCTCTGGTCAAATGGTCATTTAGCACACCTTGAAAACCTCTAACTGTGTATAGAAAGATAATAACTGCTGTGTGTTTATAACTTTGTACCCCTGTACCCATCAGGTTCCCAGCAGGTTCTTATTAACTATTGGCTAAATGAAGGAGTGCTCTAGTTGTTAGGTTAGAACTTTCTTCCCTGAATTTCCTGTCTGCCTCTCCTCTCAAGCAAGTGCAACAACTCCATTTTAAAGAAAAAAAATATGTAATATGAGCCCCCAAATATATTTTTACAGACATACCCATGTCTTGCACATGTTCTACCTTCCTTGTTTCCAATTAAATTAGAAAATGCTCCTTTCTATCCTTGGCAGGCTGAATAATGCTCCCCTCCATCAAAAAAAAAAGAAGTCCACATCCTAATCCCCGGAATCTGTGGCTCTGTATATATTAGCTTACATGATAAAAAGGGCTTTGCAGATGTGATTAAGTTAAAGATCTTGATAACCGAAGATTATCCTGAATTATACAGGTGGTCTCAAGATATTCACAAGGGTCCTTACAAGGCGAAGGTAGGGAGGGTCAGCGTCAGAAAAAGTGATGTGCCAACAGAAACAGAAATAAAGAAATGTAAAAACAGAAGCAGGGGTCAGTGATGTGGGACCAAGAGCCAGATGCTAGAGAAGGCAAGTAGATGGAGTCTCCAGAAGGAAAAAGGCTGACACCTTGATTTTAGCCCAATGACCTGGTTTCAGATTTCCGAAATTGTAAGATAATAAATGTGTCTTGTTGTGAGCTACTAATTTTTGCTGTAGTTTGTTACAGCAACAATAGGAAACTAATACATCCCCCTTTCTCTCCAGTTTCCTAGGAGCCTTATGTTATGCTCTTTTCTTTCTTCTGTATATTTAATTTTTTTTCAACCAGATTTCTCTCACTGGCTTTTAAACATACTGAAGCCCCTAGATTTAAAAATAAAAGATACTAAAATTTCTCTCCAGCTAAAATATCATTTTTTCTTTTACCAACAAACTTCTCCAACTATAATCTAAAGCTTCTACTCTGAAGGACTTAATCCAACCCTCTTACCAATGATCTCCTTGAAGTTAAGTAAAATGAACATTTTCATCCTCCTTTCTATTTGCCCTTCAGCATATGTGAACATTCTTGGCTAGCTTCTCTCTGTTGACTCTCATTTGGCCAGCTCACTGTCCAAAAACTTCAATCACCACCATATAAGCAGATGCCCACATACTCACATCTCCTGCTCCGATATCTCTGTGAAGCAACAGACTCATGTATTTAATTGGCTATTTGATATCCCCATTTGGATGACTCAAATGCACCTTAAACTCAAAAAGTCCAAATCAAACTCACAATGTCACCATCTGACACCCAAATCTGGTCTTCTTCTAGTGTTTCTAGCTCAGTGAATGGCACTACCATCCACCTATTCAGCTGCAACAGCCAGAAATTTGGGCGTAATTTTGGACATGCCTCATTGTTCACACCTCATATCCATTCTATCACCAAGTCTTGCTAATTTTACTCTGCAAATTTTACTTTTTGGATCTCCAAAATCAATCCACTTATTTTCTTCTCTTATAGTTCATTCTAGGAATTAAGCAGAAGCTTCAGATCTCCACACACCTCCTCTTCCACACTGTTATCATAATAGCTAATAGGAGAATACAGAACTTTATGTCCTGGTAGAAAGATTCTCCCTCCTTACAGTTTCACCCTGAGTATCTGTCTGAGAGTCCCTCAAAATAATCTCTTTATGCACTTTTCCCTGTTTACGTCAGCTACTCCAAGCCCAGAACTCCCAGGTCATCCATCCTCAGTCCCCATATTCTCTGGATCAGTACATCACCTCCTTGTCAACCCACACTTTCCCAACTGCTGAAATCCTTTTACTATGCCTCTGGATCTCACAATTAATCATGAACAAAATCCCACAAAATTTAATCTCTTCCCTCAATTTTGCCTTCATTCTAACTGAACTCTCACTATCACTGAAGATCACTGTTCCACACTTCTCATGGCCCAGAGGTGGGCAGAGGTTCTTCTTGATCCTCATTGTTATTTTTAGACATATCTTCCTTCCTCTTTTCTAAATTTGCCTAGCTTTAAATCTTCTACCATTAAACTGTACCACCCATTATTCCTCCTTGTGGCAGTTGTCTTTGGTCATCTCAGATACTCCCATGAATGGATTGAGGTTATCCATCCAATCAGAGACTAGAGTGAACAGCCTCAGGAAGAAGGCGACTTCTTTAAAACTTCTTCAATTTTTATACTCAATGTCCAACATCTGATTTAAAAAATCAACTGGCATACAAAAAAAACAGGGCAGGGGGAGAGAGGAGGAAACACCATACAAAAAGATCTAGATATTGGATCAGATATGGACTTCAAAATAATTGTAAATAATGTGTTCAAGAAAATAAATGACAAAATGGAGAATTCACAAAAGAACTCAGATCTATAAAAATAAATAAAATAGGTATTCTAGAAGTGTAAAGTACAATAATAAAACAAAAAACTCAAAATATGGCTTTAATAGCAGGTTGGATATAGCCAAAGAGAAGATTAGTGAACTGGAATATCACAGTAAAAACATTCAATTGATATAAGAAGAGCAAAGAGAAAGGAAAAAAGAGCAAAAGGTATATATGAGGCAAAGAAAAAAAGATCATGAGGTCAGCAGAGAAAGAACTGGGAAAAAACAATATTTAAATAACTTTCTTCATATGGTCAAGATACTCCAAAACTGAGGAACGCCATTAAGTCAAAAAACTAAGAAGCACTACACATGCCAAGCAGATAAATATTTTAAAATAATAATAATAACTAGGTTCACCTAAAGACAAAGGGAAATCTTAGAAGCAGCCTGAGACAGCAAACTATCTTTGAAAAATCAGTAATAAGATTGACAGATAATGTCTTAACAGAAATGATAGAAGTCAGAATACAATGAAAAGACAACTGTAAAATGTTAATAGAAAGTAAAGCCAACCTAGCATGTTACACCCAGTGAAAATACCCTTCAAAACAGAGACACAGAAAGAAAACCAGAGATAATCTGTCACTAGCAGAACAGCTTTAAAATAAGTATAAGAGGGAATTCTTCAGGCAAAAGAAAATTGATTCCAGATTTTTTTTTTAAATGCAGAATGCAAGGAAGAGCAATGAAAAAGGTAAATATACTGGTAATTCAAAATGAATTTTGAATAAACATATTAATGCCTTATTAAGTTTAAAATATGTGTAGAATTAAAATATATGACAACATTAACACAAAGGATGGAAGGGCAATAATAGAGTCAACTGGTCTGAGTAGTGATAACAGTACCACTTCAAGGAGTCAAGGATGCATGTTACAAAGTCTAGGATAATCACAAAAGGAATAGTAAAATAGTGTAAACCTACAAGCTAATAGAGTGAAATAGTTAAATAATTTTAAAATACTTCATTAGTCCAAAAGAAGGCAGGAAACAAAAAATAAGGAACATAAAATAGGACAAATAGTAAAATGTAAATGTAAAAAACATTAAAATTGACATAATTTCTTAATAGATTTTCTGACTGTAAACATTCTAGATAAATTCAATAAAGTGGAGCTTTTCTTATTTGAGGGAGTTTCCTTCTTTACTGGTGCTGAAAATCATACTTGTTTTGCCTCCCTGTGAATATACATGATTAGGTGACCTCATATGCACTTATGCATTATAATCAATTCTATATTAGTACCCAGAGTTTGAAATGAATTACATTGAATTCAATTTATAAACTATGAAAGGTTTAACCCAATTTCAATTTCCATCATATTTTTATTTTAAATAAGAAATTTTTATTCAGCCCAATAATAAAAGAATTTTTTTCTATCTATGAATTGTAACTTAGTTATGCTCTGCAATGAGATGAACTGACATTTACAAAACTATTACTAATACTAATGTTGTGATATTAGGTTTAAAGTTAATCCTAATTTTCTTAGGGCACTTAAATGCACTCAAAAGCTTCCTTTAAAAAGTGAAACCACGTATTACCACATCTCTGGGTTATGCTGAGAGACTCAAAGGAAGACAACCTATTTTTGAACCCCAACTCTACCACTTGGTAGTGTGACCTTTTTTTTTTCTTGAAGTCACAGGTTATAATTTTTTTTTTTTTTTAGTAAATGTATTTATTTATTTATTTTTGGCTGCGTTGGGTCTTCGTTGCTGCGCACGGGCTTTCTCTAGTTGCAGTGCTCAGGGGCTACTCTTTGTTGCGGTGCACGGCCTTCTCATTGCGGTGGCTTCTCTTGTCGTGGAGCACGGTCTCTAGGTCCGTGAGCTTCAGTAGTTGTGGCACGCGGGCTTCAGTAGTTGTGGCTTGCGGCTCTAAAGTGCAGGCTCAGTGGTTGTGGCGCTCGGGCTTAGCGGCCCCGCGGCACGTGGGATCTTCCCAGACCATGGCTCGAACCCGTGTCCCCTGCATTGGCAGCAGATTCTCAACCACTGCACCACCAGGGAAGCCCTGATAGTGTGATCTTGAACAAGCTATTTCTCAGTGCCTCAGTTTCCTTATAATAAGAGTATATGAAAATATTATACATATTAGCTGCTATTATGTGTTGTTGTTAATACTGTTAGCATTAAGTTGGAAGACTTGCGTTTTGGTCCCAGGTCCTCTACCAACTCTCAGAGCATCTATCCTTCTCTGCAAAGTGAGGTAGTTGTACAAAATGGTCTTTAAGTATTTTTCCATTTACAAGGGAGAAAAAACTAACATAAACTTGAAAACACACTCATTTCCTGAAAGAAACAAAAATATTTGTATGTTATCAGAGGGATGATTAGATGTAAGTCCCTACAATTTAAAAGTTCTTTCCAGAAGACTTAAGTGTTTTCCTCTTAAGTACTGTCATCATCGCAAAAATTCAGAGGAATATGTTGACTTGCCACAAATCAAGGCCACCCTGCTGACTGAAGACAGAAAATTATAGCTGCTCTTTCCCCAAATATTATAAGTCACACATAACAAATTACCATGTAATGTCTTGCTCTACTCCGCTTCTTCACAGCCATTAAGAAACTGCTAGTGCATTTATAAAAGTTACATACTTATTTACAGGGAATGCTGCTACTTAAAGAATAAGATCCTTCATATCTTCAATTTCATCAGTGGAAAAGAAGTTAGAAGAGAGGATGCATTTTGAAATAGAACTCAACTCTCAGCAGATTTATTATGGTCAATCCCAAGCAACAAGTCAGTTTATTTCCAAACTATGTCCACAGGCAAAACAAGTTAGATGGTATAAGAAATTTCATTAAAATGCACAATATTTTCAGTCACAAGCAGTATTATATCTGATTTTCATTTTTCTTCATAAAGACTCTTAAAAGGAGAAGGATTAAAAGCTGAGTAAATATTTCCCAAATATCTGACCGTATTCCTGTCTCATTAGCCAAGTGCTTATAGCTATTTATAAAAATCAAGAAGTGATCATATAAATGATTTTTTTAAAAATCTCTAATCAAAATAGTCAACAAGGCACAATTTTAGTCACCAGTCAGCTCCATCAAAAAACAAAACAAAACAAAACAATCTCCAAATCTATTTTCCTCCATGTAAAACATTACAATGCAGCATTACTATAATGCATCCATTCATTTAATCATTCAACCATATTTACCAAGCACAGGTTACAAAAGAGGCATCGTTAGACCTTAGTAAATCACAGATGAATATGACGTAGTTTCTACCTAAAGTCACTTCAGTGCAGTATGTTAGGTGCTATAAGAGATGTACAAATTCTGTGCTTCGGGCCATATAGAGAAAGAGTTGCAGAGATTGCCAGAGGCTTGGCAAAGGAAGAAGCTCTGGAGTTGGACCGTAAAAGAGAAGGATTTCACTAGAATAAATAGGAGGCAGGGAGAATTCTAGGCAAAGGGAACAGCATGGGATAGATTTGGGAAACAGAATAATGTATTTTAATTAGAATGAGTATGTAGAGAATAGTAGGATATAAGATTGGAAAGTTTCACTGGAGCCAGTGTTTTGGACAACTTGAAAATTAAGTTTAAGAACTTGATGTTAACTTTGTAGGCAATGGGGATCCAATGAAGATTTTTAAGGAGTGGTGACATGACCAGAGCTCTTCTTCTGGGAAGATTAATCTGGCAGGCGTTCATCAGCTGAATCCATACGGAAATACTATAGATCCCACAGCTTTCTTGTATAGACTTCTACCTTATAACAAACGGGGTCGCCTTGTTATTTAACATTCTATCTCCCATTTCAATATATACTTTGACTCTTTTCTCTGTATTTGCCATATAACACAGCTACGGTATACAAAGAAGCCTTCAGAAATGAGCCAGTGCTACCTTGAGGAAGACCAGAGTCATGTCCAATAACCTTCATGCTAAAAACAGCCCAGACATCACTTTAAGAGCCAGAAGTCTATATTTAGATTCAAGTGCCTTGATCAAAACGATAAGCTCAGAGGAACAAGGCATCTGCAGGAGAAAAAATAATTACCATTTTGGGTACTAGCCTCCTGGGGATTATAATTTCCACTTTATAATAATGCAATTGATGATCAAAGATGTTAGAGGTTAACTAGCTCAAAACCACAAGGCTGACATAATGCTTGGCAAAATTTGGGCCCAGAAGGGAAAAACAGAAGAGAGAAAATAATGAAACACGTAATGTTCTCTTAGCTGAAGAAAAGACTGTGAACTTGAGATTAAATGAACCTACCAAGTACAGAGCAGGAATAGTGGGGTTTTTAAGACAATTTTTAAACATATTTTAGTGAAATATCATAACCCCAACAATAAGAGAAATAGTCCATGCTTTGAATATACCACTAGTCTACCACATAGATTAATATATTCAAAGTTCTGAGAGTAAAATTATTTTGAACTTAGAATTCTATACCTAGCCAAATTGTTAAACAAGAGTGAGGGTCAAATGAAGACATCCTTAAAAATAGGGCCCCTTTAGCTATTAATTATAGATGAATATCCTTTCTGTTTCAGGTGTGGTGCCAGGCATTCATTATTTCAGGTGAACTACTCTGTCCAAGACAGTTTTTCTACATGAAAGAGTTTTCTTACAGTTAATAAAAAATTTTAGTTTATTGGAACACCGTATTCCCCAAACAGGCTTAACTCCAATATGTCTATAAATGAGGTATTTTTTAATACTAGGATTGACACAATAATGTAATATTGTTTATACGTACCAAGTCTCATACCACAGACAGACAAATAACAAATAATTAATGACAATAAAGAAAAGGAAGGAAGGAGACCCAGGGAGTCAGTAAGTTGAAATTCCAACAAATAATTCAAGGCAAATATCTTTACTCATTTTTATTTTCTCCAATTCAGAGTCTTCTAACCTTCCTGAAGAGAAACTCTATTTAGGATTATCTTCCAAAGTTTCATTCTAGATATCAGGACCGACTGTGAAGAAAACTGTACCTGACATAAAAGTTTTCTCATACAAAATGGGGGTACCATGGAATCGCTGCAGACAACACTAGAAGGAGGTGAGCTCACGAAGGAGCTCTTCAGAGATGGTGTTTGTCATGGCAACTTCTGATATAAACATCCAGTTCCAGAGACAGTCCGTGCATTTGTTTAGGACTTTGCTCCTACTCATTGCAACCCTTCCACGTTAGAACCACAGGGGTCACCAAAATATTTCGGAAGCCAAATGAAATGGTCAACTTCTCATCAGTTGTTAACAGATAAATCTGTTTCCGATCTTCACAAACTTTCTGTAGGTAACAGGATTTAATCATAGAGCCATCTTTTAAAATATTATGCCACATGGAGAAACGACTTTATTATTTAAATGATTCATTTAACGGTTTTACAAAGATAAGAGAACTAACGACAATGCCCAGCCAAGGGTAGGAAAGAAATGCAGAAACGTTGCCAATGTACCTCATCTTAACAGCAGCATCCTTATGTTCTCTCAGTAAACTCTCCTGAGCAGATTGAGTAGAACTACTGAATTAAATAAGGGCCAAAGAATTTCTCGACTCAAATCAACAGACCATCTGGTCTGCTATGCTGTTTCTGCCAGTGGTCACAGCAGAAACTTTGAGAAAGCAAACGTGGACATCATTATAGAGTTGTATGTAGGTGGAGAGAGAAAAGTATTCTTAACTTTTAAGTAATTGTGAGAGAATATGCATTTTCTTGACTGCAAGTTCAAATATTTATGAGGTGTGACTATGTGATAATGATCCTGATTTAACAAATATACCAGAACATATAGATGCAGCAAATGAGTGAAATCCTCACAAGTTATTCAGGTAGATCTCATCACGTGGAGCTTCATTCTAAATTGTCTAAAATAAACCTATATTTTTATTTTCAGCCACCTTTATCCATGAGACAGTTTATTAAGAAGGGACCATTATTTTCTGGCATAAATGGGGAGGAGTTGTAAGCTATTTTAAGTAACATGGTTCTAAAGTCAATGCGGTAGTTTTGAATGTTCAGTTTGCTGCTGGGAAAGCTATTTTGAGAAGAAGATGGTTTCTGTTTAAACCTCCCAGACATGTTTATTAAAATTCCCAATTCAGATAGATCATTCCAAAAATTTTTTCTGAATAGCATTCATTTAATGGTACATATTAGTTGCATGACAAAACTGATGAGGTAGAATTGCACTTTTGGTAGGTTGAATGTATGCATCACAGTACATAGAGGGTCTTTGCTGGAGTCAGTGTGTACATTTTTTTTTTTTTTTTTTTTTTTTTAATTTTATTTATTTATTTATTTATTTATGGCTGTGTTGGGTCTTTGTTTCTGTGCGAGGGCTTTCTCTAGTCATGGCAAGCAGGGGCCACTCTTCATCGCGGTGCACGGGCCTCTCACCATCGCGGCCTCTCTTGTTGCGGAGCACAGGCTCCAGACGCGCAGGCTCAGTAATTGTGGCTCACGGGCCCAGTTGCTCTGTGGCATGTGGGATCTTCCCAGACCAGGGCTCGAACCTGTGTCCCCTGCATTGGCAGGCAGATTCTCAACCACTGCGCCACCAGGGAAGCCCAGTGTGTACATTTTATAGTCACTGTATTCCACTGCTATTTATAGTGATTTATGGTTATTGTGTTTTTGCTTTCACAATACTGTCCTACTAGGATGTATTTAGTTCAAATTACAACTATAATAATACCCTGCCCTTGGAAAAAAATACTATCCTAGTTAAAATATTCTACTTTGCAATTCCAAAGAAAATGTCACAGAAAAAGTTTTAGACATCCTATACCCTTATCCTAACAATGTTCTTTTCCACAAGCAATTTTCACATTCTTCCTAAGAAATACCAAGGTGTTCAGGTCAAGCAAGAAACTCAGAGCCTCATTAACTTCTTCATGTATTTCCTAGTTCGAGTGTTCACATCATTCTCCAGAATTGATTCAAAACAACTTTTTGCTAATTCTCAAAATCAAACAGTCTAAAGGAATTAAGATCAGTCACCAGTGGGAATGGTTAAAAGATTGTTATAAATCTCTAAAAGCAAGTCAGTTGTTACAAACTTTTGAGCAGTAACACTGTCAGGAGAATCAATGTCATCTCATTCAAGATAAATCAGTGTTTATCTTGAATGAGACTACACTCATTCAGATGTATCAATTCCAGAATAAAATAAATAAATTGCATGACCTTAAGCCACACCCAAATGAAGATAAATCCAATAGTTTGGAGGCGGACAAAACAACAAAACTATTATTTAGATTATAATCTAATGCAAATTGACATTTAATTTATGCTCTATATATAGCACCCAGGCATTGGATGAATCCTACAAGACTATACATGTCTTTTCTAGAGTATTATTTCATCTGAACCTATGGTTGAAACTACTTTTATAGTGCTTTGTAGAAGTCGTTTCACTTTTTTTAAACAAAAAAGACATAATCATATTCTGCAATATATGAAAAGAAAATATCCAATCCATTATTTTGGTATTACAAGTGCTCTAAATGTACAACTGCACTGGTTCTATTCTAATGCATATTTGTAAAACTGCCACTTGATTTATTTTGTAAACAGCTACAACACGTATGTAATAACACGACAATACTTGGCTATAATCCTATATCAATTATGCAGTTTGTTAACCCAGTACAATTATTTGGCCTAATGAATGTCTATCAGCCCTAGAAAACTGCTTTCAGTTCTAATATTAAGCTGATGAGAAATAATACATAGAAATTTCTATGTATTTAATTGAGAGTTCCTCTAAAACCCAGCAGTTGCTGGGATAAACTGACACTTAAAAATACTCTTCCACATCAGTCTTCTGTGTAGAATGTAGACTTTCCAAGACTAGAGATGGAAAAGGAGTACAGGGGGAGATTATACTAGCATTCACTTCTATTGTCAGTATCTCACTAAGGTGCCTTCTACCCCAGACCATAAAGTAAGCAGTTTTGACCAAAACATTGCATTGAAAGTGTCTACTGAGTGACAAAAGTCTTAGAATGTTTCAAAAGTTAAAAAAAAAATCTTTTCCTCCTTCCCTTCCTTTTCCCTTCCCCACCTACCCCCGCCACCCCACATGGCTAATACCTTCAGTAGAGGCTTAGGTCCTGAGTGCCTTAATTGTACTTACACTCTTCAATAAAAAAGGGAAAAAGAAAAGGCTATTCTGCCCAAGTCCAACTGAGTCCTGAAATACCATGCTGTTATTGTGCTAATTTTCAGAGAATTAGAGGACAGACATAGGAAGGCCTGGTTTCCTCCAGCCCTCTGGGTTGTTGGTCTGGAAACCAGAGGTTTCCAAAGGCCTTAGGGCAGGTTACTCCCTACCGTTCCCCACTAATCCTCAGAAACTATTTCCTGATCCCACTGCCTTCTCCAAAGCACTATCCATTGTTCTGGGCGGCTGAGCAGACACGCTTGGTAAGCTTGGCTCAGGGCCTCTGCTCTTCATAGGCTACTTCATAGGCCACTTCATAGCCTTCGTAGGCTACTGATCTCAGTGAGGCCTTTGGGACCCAACCCTGAACAGGCCAGCTCTGACCTGGAGGCCCTGCCTCTTGGCACCACCAGGCTGGGATCCAAGCAGGTGGCTGGCATCAACACACTGTGTTCGAGCAGCCTGAGTCTTCACAGTCTGGCATTCGTGTGCATGGCAACCTGCTAACAATCTGAAAAATTAAAGGAATAGTGTGACTCGCAGTTTAGTGACACTGCAGAAAGATCATCAGAAAACCTTAGGTCTCCTCTTGCCTCCACTTCACTTGATAAAGCATCATAGCCCAGTACTGGCAAGTAATTTAATTCACTTGGGTCTCAGTCTGTACATTTGTAAAATAAGAAAAAAAATCATTAATAGGACCCCTCCTGCTGAAAGCTTATGACTCTAGATCAATATATAGTATTTGACTGAAAAACTTTAAAGTATGTTTAGATGCATTAATGAGGTAGAAAGAGATAAGGTACCCAAGATTTTAGCAGGAGTTATTTCTAAGCAATGGGATTGTGCTTTTATTTTTGTTCAGTGGTTTTAATTTTATCTTTTGTTTGTATAGAGGTTATAGTTTTCTACAGTATTTAATAATTTAAATAAATTACTTAAATTTAAATACTTCTTTTAACTTTAAAATATAAAATAAAGTTATATTACTTCCCAACTAAAGACTGATGTTTAAGATCAGTCAGGCAGGATTTTTCCAAATCACCAAATATTTTTTGCGTTGTTTTTTCTGTTATGTAGACCAGGAAGCTGGTTTAGTAGCGCTTTCTCATTTACACATACACGAAGCATGATGGAACTATTTACTCAGCATTACTAACTGAATTACAACCAGCAAAGTCTTCGAGTAATTGTTTTTGTATAATGTTGATATAGATGTTCAGAAAATAAATTCCTTGAAGGCATCATCCTCATTTTGAATCACTGAATGAATATTTATTGCTGAATATACATGTATTTTATTTTATACATAAAAGCCACAGAAATCCTTTAACGGTCTTGAGGCTATCAAAACTTTTCAAGACGTGTACAGATGTGTGTTCTCTTTTAGAAATGCCAAGACTTTCTGATGCAAACTTTGCTATTTACTAGATATTTCGGGAAGCATATGGTAAAACTCACCATATACTTACTTTGCTTACTTTGTATGTGTTTTGTATGTAGTTGAACACTATACTACCTAGACTAATTTTTCCATGTGTGGAAATACTCCTCAGTTTATGAAAGTCGGCCTAAATACCCACTTCTATTTTCCTCATTTCCTTTCAACCCTGTGCTGCTTCTCTCATCGCATCTCAACACTGCCTCCATGCCCTTGCCTCTTTGATCTTTTATTCCCCAATCTTCTGCACAATCCCCATGATAATCCTTGAATTTCATAAAAATGTGATTGCAAGTGTTTAAGAACTAATTCTAAACTCTAAATTAATACAAATCACTTTATGATATATAGTGGTTTGTACCTTTTAAAGTGTTTTCAGGTAAAGATATCCAGAGAAACTGTTAAGCCAAAAGGCAAAGTAAATAGGGTGTGCCTACAAATAAATATACATTTATAGTTATTAATATTTACATAAATAAATATGGGGGATATATAAAAGATATTAATAAAAGTGAATCCCTGTAGGGCTTGGGGGAGATGTCCTAAACCAATGGATTCAAGAACGAGCGCAAGACTTCTCGATGAATAATTTTAATATATTTTTATACTGTGAATTATATGTATGTTATAGCTACTCAAGAGAATAAAATTAAAAATTAAATGAATAAATGCATGAATGCATTTTCAATGGATTTAAAGTTTCAAGGCTGTAGTGTAATACATCTTCTCCTCCTTTTCAAATTCCCCCAAACAAGAACAATAAACAAAAATACGCCGGCTACACAGAGATCAAGGAGAAGATTTAACTACAAACTTTAATATATGAAAACACAAAATGGCTGAAAGAATAGTACATGACTTAGGAGAATAGAGGGAGGTCAAACCTGAGAGCAGAAGCAATGAAAAGCAATCCATTATGTCCTGCAAACCCCTGATATGTTCAGAAACTAAAAATATAAGGCATGTACAGAAGAGGTGCTGTTATTAGACATTTAAAAAAGGTCATGGCCTGAAATTCTGTATAAAGTGTCTTTACACTCCTACATCCTCCTTCTGCATGCTGCAGAGTCAGGCCACTACTTCTACCAAGCCTCAAGGGAGATATAGTCTTAAGAGAAATGGAATTGGCTCCAGGGTCAGAGGAGGCTGGGGGTGAAAATCTATATCCCAAATAGTAGGACATCCACCCTCCAAGCACTCTATCCTCACCTATCTCCTACACTGCCTGCCACGCTTATATCTCCAAGCAAAAATATTGGAGAATCCCTGTCTGGATGAACTAAATGGCTTCAGATATAAGACGTACACAGTCATGTGTATTTCCCAGTAAGTTTGATTAATACTGCTCTACCATGAAAACTACTAGCCAACAAACAGAGTTTTCAATAATCATTTTATGACCTCATTTTTAAATATGAATGGGCAGCCAAAAGTCAACAGACATTTGATAAGTATCTCCAGCACATAAGAAAGGAGCACAACAAATAAACAGAAAAAAATCAGACACAATGACTGAGACAGACGATAACTTCAAAGAAGCTAAGAATAATATCCAGAGATGGCAGAAATTGCATCAAGATACTATAAAAATTAAAAAGGAATACTTAGAATAAGAAAACAGTTCTTAGACATTAAAGATATAATTACTAAAAAAATGGTTATTTCAAAATGGAAACATAAATTGAGAAAATCACCCAGAAGGTAGAACAAAAAAGACCAAAAGAAGGATGAGAGGGAAGAAACGATTTAAAAATTATATCACTTAAATAGGCTCATTTTTTTTTTTTTTTTTTTTTAGAATATGAAGTCATTTTATGGGACATTTAAGATACAGATACACAAAAATAATATGTTGGTAGAATTTTTTTTTTTTTTACTTGAGAGATGATATTTCTAAATGCATTCCCACTTTTAAAGGAACAATATATATTATTTCAGAAAATAGAAAATATACATGAACAAAATAAAGTGAACAAACTCAGACTTGTTTAATTCTAAAATAGAGAAGAGAAAACAGGGAGTAGGAATATAACACAGTAATATTACAGAAAAAAATTCAGAACAGAAGGACTAATCTCCAGATTACAAAGTGCCCTACGCAATAATTTTTCTAAAATAAATCCCACATCATGACATTTCATCATGAAATTCTAGAACATCTGTGATAAAGAGACTATCCTAAAAGCCTCCAAAGAGGAACAAATAGATCACAAAGGACTGAAATTTGGAATGAACTGGAACGCTCAACAACAATCTCCACCAGTGGAGAGTCATTCAAGGATTAACAGAGAAGAATGTCATGTTCAGATTTAGGTTCTTAGAAAGAGTACTCTAGCATTAGCAACAAAAGAGAGAAAGGTATGGTCTGGGAGACTACTACATGGCATTTAGGGACTATTGCAATAGTGCAGAATAAGGTCACGAGTCTAATTAAAATATGCTCAGGGAAAATGCAGGCAAAAGCTGCATTCTATATTTGGTACCTACATATAAACTTCCAACTTGGGCACTAGTATTTGGGAATTAGTACCTGGGAACTAGTACTATAGGTATTCCACTCCAAGCACAATAACAAATAAATTTTTCCCAAACATAACTGATTCAGCAGTGATAGAAGGGACACAAGAATTTTAATAAATTTTAATAAAGCAAATAGAGCTAAGTTCCTCTTTTGAAATACTGAGTGTCTAAATAATTTGTGCCCTAATGGATGTTTAAAGAATCCTGAACCCTAACATAAGACATAGATAATTAATACCACTCAAGTCATTAAAATGCCAGCTTTCTTTAAAAAAAAAGAAAAAGGACTAAGGATTAACCAAGATCTTTAATAAAATGTTTCCTTACATATTATTCTAACTTTCTCTCAAAATTACTATTTAGGATTCTCTCATAGTTGTGTTTTCAATAATTTGAAGAATTATTTAAAGGACATTTGGTCTAAGAAGATAAAAAATAGCAAATAATTTAGAATGGCTAGGGCCAAAAACTGATAAATACCTGAAGATAACATTTTGTAGAATAATATGTTCTTCAATTTGGGGCTTCCTGGCATCTTATTTTTACACTTCAAACCAGGCTCAAGGAAACATAAAACAAAAAAATTACCTTGAACTTTTCTGCACAATTTCTGTCTTATCCTTGAGGAAAGCTAGAATTGTCATAGTGCAAATTATTCTGTTCTGAGTAAAGCTCACTTGTCAAAAAACCAGCTGAAAAAAAACACACGATTCCTAGTTGTAGTCTATAATCCTTGAACTAATGTATAAAACCTTCATTTATTTCAATCTTACTCTAAGGAGTAGAAGGATTTAATGTCAGATATTGCCCTTATTATTACTAAATTAACCACACCTCATTTATGGCTTTACATGGTTCCACTGTTTGATGATATTGTAACAAGAAAGTCAAGCAGTAATAAAGGTAAAAGAGAAAACCAAAGGCAAAATTTGACTTTATATCTTCACATACACTTGCATTAAATACACAGGCTAGGAATGTGGGCAATACACAAGCATTCATGGGATTTTAAAATAAGTTTCAGGGCATTTCACCCTCTTTCACTGCACAGATATATAACCATAGAGAGGTCAGAACTGTGATCTTTAATCTTTATTCATTTACATAGTAAATAGTGACGAGTATTTCAAAATTGTGTGAAAAGGGATTACTGAGAAAAATTAGATGTAGTCCCTCCTATCACGGGCTTATAACTTAGTAGAAACACCTATAATTTGTCTTAGTTATATAAGCAGTAAAGGTGCCACTCACCTTCCCTAAATCTAAAAATAAACTGAAGTATTTAATTAACTATATCAGATAACAATTCCCAGGGCATAAAAGAAATTAGGTTGATTTTAAGAGAAATAAGACAATGAGTAGAGAGGAAGGAAGGAAGGGAAGGAGGGAGAGAGGAAGGAGTGGAGGGAAAGAAGAGAGCGAGGAGAGAGAAGAGAAGAGAAGAGAAGAGAAGAGGGGGGGAAGGGGAGGGGAAAAGCGAAGGGAAGGGAAGGGAAGGGAAGGGAAGAAAAGAATAGAATAGAAAAGAAAATCACTGTCCTACCTTTAGAAATAGAAAAGTATAGAAAAATGGAAAGACTTCATCCCGTCTCTAGTGAGTTTAAGAATTGATACCTTGTTTTTTTAAATTAATTTTTATTGGAGTATAGTTGCTTTACACTGTTGTGTTAGTTTCTGCTGTACAGCAAAGTAAATCAGTTATACAT
The DNA here is from genome assembly GCF_965194825.1 of Balaenoptera physalus. Classification (NCBI taxonomy): domain Eukaryota; kingdom Metazoa; phylum Chordata; class Mammalia; order Artiodactyla; family Balaenopteridae; genus Balaenoptera; species Balaenoptera physalus. The sequence goes on from NC_138885.1 coordinate 58,761,708, forward strand.
ATACATATATCCACACTTTTTTAGATTCCCTTCCCATTTAGGTCACCACAGAGCACTGAGTAGAGTTCCCTGTGCTATACAGTAGGTTCTCATTAGTTATCTATTTTATACATAGTATCAGTAGTGTATATATGTCAATCCCAATCTCCCAATTCGTCCCACCCCACCTTGGTAACCAAAAGTTTGTTTTCTACATCTGTGACTCTATTTCTGCTTTGCAAATAAGTTTATCTGTACCATTTTTCTAGATTCCACATATAAATTATATTATACTATATTTGTCTTTCTCTTTCTGACTTACTTCACTCTGTATGACAATCTCTAGGTCCATCCATGTTGCTTGCAAATGGCATTATTTTGTTTCTTTTTATGGCTGAGTAATATTCTATTGTGTGTAGTATGTACCACATCTTCTGTATCCATTCCTCTGTTGATGGACATTTAGGTTGCTTCCATGTCCTGGCTATTGTAAGCAGTGCTGCAATGAACATTGGGGTGCATGCATCCTTTCCAATTATGGTTTTCTCCAGATACATGCCCCAGAGTGGGATAGCTGGATCATATCCTTTTTAGTTTTTTAAGGAACCTCCATACTGTTGTCCATGGTAGCTGTACCAATTTACATTCTGACCAATAGCGTAGGAGGGTTCCCTTTTCTCCACACCCTCTCCAGCGTTGGAAGCTATTGGGAATGATGGAATAGAAAGCAAGTAAACCAATCTCTAGGATTCTTAGAAGAAAGAGGGGAGGAAAAGCACTAGGAGCTGATCTGAACTAAGAAATTTAAACAGCAAGAAGTCCTGAGCTACGTTGTTGCTCCCGTTCTTCTCCTTATCACCAAGTAGAGTACACTGTCCAACTGCATACAGCCCCCAGAATCTTCTCTCCTTCCTCCTTAAGCATAAGAAGACATCTGCCACCAGATGATGCTAAGAGCAAGGTAAGGTGCTCGCTCCCACTGCTAATGGGAAGAGTAGAGCCCAGTTCCTCTGCCAAGGTCAAATAAAGGGAGAGGTTGGACTTACGGGTTCACAGATACCAAGCTGGAATTTGAAAAGCATCTTCCCGTAGAAAATTAATAAATATGGTGATTATTTAAAGTATTATACATTAGGCATATTATATGTTAAATTTAAATTTGCTTATCATTGTTTCCATGGAAAAATGCATTCAAAGTTTCCAAATTTACCAAGGAGTTTCTGGAATACAAATTGTATAAATGTTGAGATTGCTTATATAGGAAATCAGCATCCATTATTTGTGTGCATGCTTATTTTTCTAACATTACTTACTATCTTTGAATAGTAAGGGAAACATCCATTTACACTGGAATGTAACTTTTTTTAATAGTAGTTAAATCATACAAAATGGCTGGCCTGGGTATTCCTGGAACAGAGACTGTTTTGGGATCCTTTTCAAGGTTGCAAAAGTTCTTTCTCTCATGTTACTATTTTTTAGGTGTCTCTAGGCTATATCCATATGTCTTCGCTTACCAGTTGTAAAGTGCAAAATTAATGATCTAGGGTCTTCCAGCAGCAAATGAAACAAAGTCAGATTAGAGTTTGACCGTGACCATGACTGTCTGCATGACTTGAAAGGAACATGTCACTTCATCTCTCTGGAATGCAGTTTTTCCCTACAAAAGGGAATGGTTAGATAAGATGTTCTCCAAAGTTCCTTCCACTTACCACCATCTATTCCTCTCTCAGGAACTTTGCTTGTGTTCTGGTCATCCTCTTGCTGCATAACAAGCTGTCCCAAGACACAGTGACTTAAAACAAGAATGCTTTTATCGTATCTCATGATTTGGTGGATCAGGACAGGACTTGGCTAAGCAATTCTTCAGTTCTATATGATGTCAATAGAGGCCACAGGTAATCAGCTGGAGGATGGGTGGGGCTGGAGGATTCAAGACTGCTTCACTCTCGTGTCTAGCACCTTGGCAGGGATGCCTGAAAAGCTGGGCTTAGCTGAGACTATCAATCAGAGAAGCATGTTGGAGCCTCTCCAACATGGTGATCTCAATATAGTCAGACTGGTCTCAGATAAGAATGCTGGGGGCTCCCAAAGAGAGTATTCCAAGAAACAGTAAATGGAAGCTACCAGTCTCTCAAAGCCTTGGACCAGAAACTGTCACAGTATCACTTCCACTGTATTACACTGGCCAAATAATCAGATCCCTCTAAGATTCTAGAGGACAAGATACAGATTCCACCTCTCAATAGGGGGTGTAGCAAAGAATCGATAGGCATTTTTAATCCAGCATAGCCTGTATCTAGGAATTAACACCAACAGTGACACTCATTACTCTGTCCAATGTTTCATAGTAGAAACTAAAAAGATAAAAAGGAACAAAACAGTCCCTGGCTTCAAAAAGGTCACAATATGACAAAAAGAACAGCAAAGGAAGCATTCCTTTTCTGCTTAGTAACCTAACTCAAGTTGATTTATTCTATTGTTACTAATAGAACATTAATTAATAACTGATAAAAGCATGTATTGGAAAACGCCACATTAAAAAAAAAAAACAAGTTATGAACAAAGAGTCTACATGTGCACTAAGTCTGGAAGGAAGGAAAAAAGTTTTAGGATATGGGATTCATTTCCAATTTTTTAATGATATAATATAGTCTGAATGATATGTGTCTTCAATACCTAGGCAAACACTACAAAACTTTATTCAACAAATAATCTGTAGGAGGTATCTGTCAATTCTAATTTTATAATCAACTAACCATTTAACTTATCAGGCTCTTAATTCTTACAACTAAAAAAAAAAAAAACCCTAGCTGTAAGAGATGCTAGCTAGAACCAGTGTTCACAACATAATGTGAAAAGAAACCAGAATTATTTAAATATACAATTAAAATATGTTTCCTCAAATAAATAACTGATAAAAATATCTGATCATATGGTCCTTCTTTAAATAGATCATTTGTTTCAAAAATGATAGTTTTCTAATGGTCGAAATGAAATGAATTAATGATGCAATCTAGAATAATTCATATTAAAATAATCCGGTCACAGGTTCTCTGGGTCATTTAAAGCATGCCCCCTCTGCTGTCTGTTTTCGGAACTAACTACAGACAAAACCATATCTCAACAGCACCCTCCTGTGTGATCTATTTCAGCAACCACTTCACCAGTCACAGAGCTGTGCCAATTCCCATGGCCGTAGAAGTTCTTTATTAAACCACAAATACACCTTACTTTTAAAGGTAATGTGATTTCAAATCAGCTTGGAGAGGAAGTAAAAATATTTAGACAAATGTTATCCTCTAGAAATTATTTTACAGAACCACAAATGCATCTAAAGCATGTGGATGTACACATGGAGTAACACTTCCATACTAACGGTGGATTGCCTAATTCTTCCTCTGTAAGGAAAACGCCGTTCTTTCAACCCTTGATTCAATCAAATGACCCCAAAGTTTCCTCTAAAGTGGTCTACAGACAACCTGCATCAGAATCATAAGAATCTCCTAATAGGTGTTTCTTAAAAGTTCTACTACTTCAGCCCCACTCCAGACCTATGGAAATAGACTCTCCAGGGATAAGACCCAGGAATCTTCACTTATATCAAACACTCTAGGTATACGACATGCCTGATGAGCTTTGAGAATTGCCACCCTAATGCATTACATATACAAAACAACTTTTCTGGGATTGGAGGGTAATCATATTAATAAATGAAGGAAACTAACTTCTCTTTTTAATGGAATTTAATTCGATCTCTGAACACTTATATCATTTTTGATCCCATGCTTTAAAGACCAGTATTCTCTGCACTGATATTTACAGCCCTACATTTAGTCTAATAATGGGTATTTGACTTGCTAAAGGTGACGATGTAGTGGCAGGACAGGTCCGTACCAAATCTCTACTATCTCTGCAGATGACCTGGGTTCTGTCCAATGCAACAAACAGGGTGAGAAAATACACTGTTCTCCCCTTCATCTACTTCATCCAATTGTTCTCTAGGTCACAGGGCAGGATTTTTACTAACTTAAACCTCAGTTAAATCCCAGTCAAGGGTTGTCAATGAAAAATTAATTTAACACCCCAGAGCACAGCTAAGCTCTTTCAGTCAGAATACATCCTGATTTGAGAATGATCCAATTTCCCTGGTAGTTTCCAAAAAATCATCCAAAATCCTACTTTAAAAAATAATAATAAGGACTTCTAACACTTCCTGAAACCACAATAAAAAGGATTTTTTTAATATTTACTGAAAGCAATATACCAATACCATAAAAATTAAAAGCACTGGAGGTAGGAGATCAGAATATAGTAAGGTTGGGTTTCATGTGAAGTTTAAAGGACAACTCTTTATGACTGTCACAATCTATGTCCCACTACATAAACACTGGTGATATTGAAAGCACAAAGGAGGAATTTTATATGTAGTTTTTAAGTAGAATGCCACCTATCAATTTCGTGTTAGGCACTCGGGGCTGGCATTGAAATCTGAAAATATGGGTTCAAGTCCTTGCTATGCAAGATTATAGGATTTAACCCTTGATCTTTGACCCTGCTTCTTTCCATCTGTAAAACTGAGATAACACTAACTCTCCTACTGACAACATTCAGATGTTAAAAGGATAAAAATGATAACATATTTGAAAGTACCTTGGAAACTGTAACATCACTAACACAGAGGCAGGAGGCTCTATGTACCCTTAGGAACCAGCAGAAGAGAAGTCACACTGCTCTAAACTGCTTGGACCTCCACAATCTAGGAGCCAATCTTAATAGTTTTGAAAAGTCATTCTTCTCAAAGAAGCAAAAAGCGTTTTAATATTTAAACTCTGTACAATTACTAAATTTCACATATCTAGAGATAAACTAATCAAGTTCAAACTAATATTAAGTGAAAGGAACCTCTGGGTAAATCTAAAACTGGCTCTGTTCCATCGGGCGCACTGGTTACACCATGTATGAGAGATGTCTCAGCAATGCCTACCTCTAGAATTCTACCTTGCAAAACTATTCATAGTAGGGGGCTGGTCTATTTAAAACATTCCTTTTTGTTTTTAAAAAATTTTTAAGGGGAAAAAAAAAAGAGAATGGAGGAAGGGAGGAAGAAAGGAAGGGTCATCAGGAGTCTGCAAATGTCACTAATACAGGGGAGTCTGAGTTCGGATCCTGCCCCTGTCGCTTCCCATCTGTGTAAAATTGTGATCAAATGATACAATCTTTCTTAAACATCCTTTCCTATATGATGGATATGATGACAGCATCTACTTCACTGAGGTATTGGGAAAAGTAGATGTTATAAAACTTATCTTCTTAGCACAACACCTGGTGCATTGTGAGGACTGAATAAATATTACTGATAACAGCAATAACTCCTAAGTTATTATCTTTAAATAAGCCTCTAGACTGATAGGTCAAAGAAATATCCAGGACTAAAATATCTTAATTTGTAAAGAATAATTGAGCAATATCTCATGACACTCCTGATAGACCAAACAGGAGTAAGACCAGAATGATGACATAATTATACATATACCAAACACAATGAATAATACAAAGCAGACACAATAAATATTGGTTGAATGGATTAGCAACATGTTGAGAAAAAAAGTGTTGGCTAATCCATTAGCATCACCTTTGAAGCAGGCTAGAGTAGCAAGCTTTGTTTTTCACTCTTGAATGAAGACACTAATGTCATCTATACCTATATGCATATGAAGCAAAACTGAGAGGGACAATTACTGTAAAGAAAGAATGCAATTCAATAATATCCTGACATGCTGGAAGAATAGATCAAAATTAAAATTTAAATACGGAAAGGTAAAATACTACAAAAAATTGTCATTAAATTATTTTCTAAAAATTATACACAATCTTGGTTTACATGCAGTTCATAAGAAAGCATTTTTATTAGGGTTCTATTGGTCACAAGAAAATTAAGTTCATCACTGAAAATGTTTAAGGAGACTATATAGATCATCTATCAGATATTTCAAAGACAAATGCTACTTTAGGTAAAAAATGTTATCTGCACCATCTGTTCAATTCAGCAAGTATTTATAGAGGGCCTACAATGTGCCAGGCACAATGCTAGGGTCTGGAAATGCATTGACGTCTAAGGCAAACTTGGTTCCTGCTGCCCCCAGAGAGCTTCCTGGATAGTGGAACACTGTTATGTCAACAGACGGATGATGCAACATAACTGACCTAGTAGCAGGGCACCTACCACAGATCTGGGAGAGGAAGAGAAGACTCTCTCAGCTAAGTGTCTGAAGAGAGGTATTGGAAGTTAGCTTTTTAAAGATTAAAGAGAAAAGAGATGCAGGAAGATCGCACATCTTACATAAAGACCTAATCCTCACTGGGTCAGATAAGCAAAAGAATGATATACTAGAAAACTAAAAGGAGTTCAGTGTGGCTAAAGCACAGAGTATAAAGAGGAAAGGGTTGGTGACAGGATTAGAAAGGTGGTCCAGCTATGTAGTACCCCAAGAGCCCTATTAAAATCAGTATTCGAAGAATGATGGGGATCTGAGGAATGGTTTAAGAGAAGAATGAAATTATCTGATTTGCCCTTTAAAACCATCACTTCACTATAAAAAAGAGAACATGATACATGATCAAAGAAATGCTAAAATGCTTTGGAAAGGAAGAGGTGGTTAATAAATGGTATTTGTATGAGTAGATACCCATTTGGAAAAAAATTAGAATCCTATCATACATGAAAACAAGTCATGCTGTGTTAAAGACTCAAGTATGAGAAGTAAAACGTTAAAATGACTAGATGAAAATATGTTCATGACACAGAAGGAGGAAAAAATTTATTAAGTAAGATGCACACAAGTACAAAACTAGATTTAACTAAATTAAGACAAAAATATTCTATTTCACAAGACAGTGTAAACAAAGTTAAGACAAGCCACAATTACTGAGAAAAGATTACTGTAGTGTTTCTAATTACAAAAAGATTAGTATCCATACTATATAAAGGACTCTTACAAATCAATAAGAAAGACAAACACAATAGAAAAATATAGATAATTCACAAAGAAGAAATACGAATGGCCAGAAGCAAACGAAAAGATGCTCAACCTTACAAGTAGTCACGCTAAAGCAAATTAATGTCATAATTAAATTTGATTACACTCATCACATTGGCAAAAACTTTAAAATCTGAAAATGCCAGCTGTTGATGAGAAAGTGTGGAAATGGAGACACATATAGTGCTGGTGGGTACAATCACTTTGGAGAACAATTTGGCAACATCTAGTAAAACTGGTCATGTACCTGCTCTAGAGGCAAATAATCCCACTTATAAATACATACAGTAGAGAAGCCCTTACACTTTGGTGTGTTTTTTAATGATAGAAATTAAGAAGATTCTCGATTTTCTTTCATGGCGAAAGGATAAATAAATTGTAATATATACTTACAATGAAATAAAATAAACTAGATCTATATTTACTGACATGGATTAATCAAAAATGTTGAATGAAACAGCAAGTTGCAGAGATATACATTCAATATACATTTTTACATAAATCACTAAAACACAGTACAGTGCTATATATTGCAAAAGTATAAAAACATGGAAGGAAAGGATACTCACCAACCTCAGAACAGTGGTTCCCTAATAGTAGGGGGAAAGGAGAGACAAAACAAGATTGAGAACAAAGGAACAAAGAGGGGCACTACCATGTATGAACAACCTCCTGTTTCTTCAAAAGAAAAAATATGAAATTCTCTACCTGTTTGGAATTATTTCACGGTTGAAAGCATATTATTACATGCTACAACATGGATGAACTTCAAAAACATGCTAAGTGAAAGAAACCAGACACAGAAGGTCATGTATTATATAATTCCATTTATATGAAATATCTAGAATTAGCTAAATGCATAGAGACAGGAAGCAAATTAATGGTTGCTGGGGCTGGGGGAAGGCAGGGGTAGGGAGTGACTGTTTAATGGATACAGGGTTTCTATTTGGGGTGATGGAATTAAATAAAGGTAACTGTTGCACAACACTGTAAAAGTAACTGTAAAAGTACTAAATGCCACTGAATTATATGCTTTAAAATGGCTAATTTTATGTTATATGAATTTTAGCTCCTCAATTTAAAAATAAATTGTTTTAAGCATGTTACACTTCTAGGAGTAGAACAAGACTAAAAACGGAGTAATCAGTGAGGAGACTCTCAAAGGAATTATGAGATGATTCAGTCTGAACTCTGACAATGGCAGAGAGGTTGTAAAAAATGGATAAATTCAACAGTTGTTTTTCCAAGAGGACTTTGTAACCAATTGTATGAGGAGACAGAGGAATTGGGAGCAGCCAAAAGAGAACCAAGATTTCTGATTTTCTAGTGTAAGTAGAGAGCATGCCATTCCCGATGAAGGGCAACACAGGAGAAGAAGTAAATTTTAGAGGAAAAGTATTAATTCGGTCTGGAATATGCTGAGTGTGCGACGTCTATGGACTGTATAAATATATTTTGCAAGTAGCCCAGGATAACCTAGTCTAGACTTATATGTAGACTGTAATTGAGGCCATGGGAGTAGATGAGATCACTCTGGCAGTAAAATGAAAATAAAATGAAAACAAAAAGCTGTAGTATAAAACCCTAAGGAACACCAACACTAAGATCCTCCAACAGAGACCTATAAGAAGTAGAAGCCAAGAGAATGTTTCAAGAAGGAAAGAGTAGTCAAAAATGCCCCAAACTGCTGAGATACCAAAATAAGCACTGAAGTAGGTCTTCAGGAATATGGCGGTCTTTAGAGATTTTAGTGAGAGCAATTTCCTGCCAAGCTGCAGGAAAGCCGAGTAGGAAAAACACTTCAAATGTTTAATAACCCAATATCCTCGATATTAATGATATAGGTACCAATAAAATCAGAGAAGCTTTAGCAAGAAAGAAGAACTGAGAAGGAAATGAGAGATGATAACCTATCCTCCTGAGAATCACAAAAAGCCACTTCCCACAGACCTGAAAACCACACTAGTGTTTCTCAAATTTTTCCATCAGAACTACCAAAAATGCAAAAGAAAGTCATTACACAGCCCTTGCCATCTCAGGGTAGGCAATAACTCTAAGGTATATAATTTGTTCTTAAAAATCCATGTAAATTATGCATTCTATTCATAAAAACAGGAATGTTTATTTTAATATAAAACTGTTTTCTCCTATTTTCAATTAACATTATTGTTCTAGAAAAGTGTTCCATGTTTATCGTGCAACTTCCCGTATGGCCCTCCCACAATCCTCACACACCCCATATGCACATACACGCCATATACTCCCGCTGTGAGAAACATGGAGGAGGTGTTTCATTCCACAAGAGTGACGTCCTCTGGAAATCTCTGCAGAAAGCATCTGCCAGAACACAAGGCCCGTGAACTGCAACATGACCTGTAAACATTTCTTCCTTTCATTTTTCTTAAAACTATCTTCTTTAACCTTCAAAGTATGTTTCAGATTTCATGGAATTGGATGGCTACATCCATGTTGAGGGGACTTTAATTATACCACCTCCTCATCTTTCTTGACTAAAGAGTCCTAATTTATCAAGTACTCTTTACATGGAGGTTGACCCAATACTTTCAAATCACTTTTCTCTAAACCTTTCCCATACATGTCCCAAGGTACAGACATGGTTTGGTAAAGGGGCCCTTATGCCTTTGAGACAAAGACAGGTTCAGCCTAAATGAGGTCATGAAAACAAAACATCAAGTTCCCAGTGCCCTAAGAGTCTAAGCCAATGACCTACAGAGTGTTCCAGCTGATCTTAATTTCCCTGGCACAGCACAGTAAGAGTACTGTAATATAATGCAAAATGTCTCTAAAGAGAAACTAGATACTGGCCCAAGTCTTGCCAATACACAGTTAAATAATATCAAAGTACCCCTTTCATCTGAATACTGGCTTCACACGCGTGTGTCATCCTTCCCAAGAGTGAAAGTAATCTTCCACTGTGAATGTGGGTTGATTGAAAAGCTTTTACTGGACTTAGTCCCATAAAGCATACCTGCTTTTTAACTGGCACTCCTGGGCTGCTAAGACTGAAAATGCTTATAAGGAGACCAAAGAGGCAAAGAACAGTATTTATTCTAAGCAGGGGTTATCCAAATTTAGAATGTGCTAATAGTGGTAAATCAATACTCAAATGTTTATCCTGATGAGGATCTCTTTTAACATCTAACAATATCAGACTTCTCCCAGTAACTAAACTAAATTCACATTCCTAAGTTTCCTTCCAAACTCTTTATCATTTATATTAAACTATCAGTACATTCTCAAATACTCCCTCATTCCTTCCCTTAATAATAACTACTTCCTCTGCTCCTTCCCCATGCATTAATTCATTCATTTATTCTTTCATTCAGCAAAATTTACTGAGGGCCTATTAAATGCCAGGCATTTCTCTATCTGCTGGAGATTGAGTAGTATATAAAACAAAGTCCCTGCCATCACAGGGCTCATGTTCTAGTGCAAAAAGGCAATGGGAGAATAAACAGATACATGTGTGAACATGTAATATGCCAGATTACAGTAAGTGCTAGAGAGAAAAACTAAGCTGAGTAAGGGAGAAAAGAGTGCAGAGGTAGTAGAAGGCAATGTCAATCTTTGAACTCCATCTGAGCTAAAAATAGTTTTTAATGATCCATCATCCAGTAAATCAATTAAAGTGTCTTATAATGTAACTGAAAACAATGAATGTAAACCACCTGACTTGGAAAAGATTTGTCACCCAATCGTATTCATTCACTTTCTCAGTTTCTGGACAATTTATCAACAAGGCTTTACCACTAACGATATGGTACTCTTTCACTTAAATATATTTTGTTCAAAGTAAAACACTCAGAAAAATATGAGGGAAAAGTGTTAATTTTATCACACTTTGGCCAAACCAACATACTGAAGAGGCTTTTGCATTATTTCCAATTTTTTTAATAAAATGCTTTTGTCTTATAATGTGCTTTAAATGTATTTTCATCAAAAGTTTAGGGATGTATACTATCTACAGTAGCCAAGACATGGAAGCAAGCAACAGATGAATGGATAAAGAAGATGTGATATGTATATAGACATGGAATATTACTCAGCCATAAAAAGAATGAAATAATGCCATTTGCAGCAACATGGGCGGACCTAGAGATTATCATACTAAGTGAAGTAAGCCAGATATAGAAAGACAAATATCATATGATATCACTTACATGTGGAATCTAAAATACGATACAAATGAACTTATCTACAAAACAGAAACAGACTCACAGACATAGAAACAAACTTATAGTTACCAAAGGGAAAAGGGAATAGTGGAGGGATAAATTAGAAGTTTGGGATTAGCAGGTACAAACTACTATATATTCAATATCCTGTAATAAACCATAATGGAAAAGAATATGAAAAAGAATATACATATATAGCAAACTGAATCACTTTGCTGTTCACCAGAAACTAACGCAACATTGTAAATCAACTATACTTCAATAAAAATAATTTTTTAAATCCTTCTAAGTTAAACATTAAAAAAAAAGTTTAGGACTGTAAATTTAGTTCATTCAGTTTAAGAAAAATGTCAACCATATAATTGGAAAAGTTAGTCCTCACTCTCAAATCAATCAGCCAAATCAGATTAATGTTCTATCAAATAGAGTCCAACTTTACTTTTCAATTCAAACAGAGTTATCAATATGCATTCTGAGAAAAAATATTTTAAAGACCACTAAAAATTCATTATGGAATACAGCTTTTAAAAGAAATAGCTGAAAGCTCTCAAAATTAAAATAGTACAGAATTAAGAGTTCTGAGGAGTATGACAAAGTGCTAGGAAGGCCATGGGGTTCCTTTGGCAATTGTGTGAGGGTACATTTCTACCTCGATTTTCAGCTTTTGGGTGTAATTTTTAACAATTAAGTATAAAATTAGAAACAGCTTCATTAATTGTAGTATTCATCATGATAAAATTTTCTTATGGTTTTAATGAAAGCAAATGGTATATACTCTTAAAAATTAGTCTAGCAGCTAGTATATTTTATTAATAGAAAGTGGAAAATACTAACATATTTTATGATAAAATAGGATGGGAACTGACTGGAATTAATATTTCATTATATGATTTGATAAAACAGGACAATATTAAGACACAAAATCTGAAAGAAATTATGTACAAATTATATTCTTGAGTTTTATCCAATTTATCTTCAAAAATTTGGTAGTCTCAAACAGGATTTCTGTTACATTTAAAATAATCCGCACTTCTAACTATTGCAGATGCTGCAGCACACCGTCCGAGCCTGCCCCCTTCAGGAGTGAAGCACTAATTCTCCCTGCTGTTAGTGTGTCAGCCACTAAGACCCAGCTAAGTCCTCCCTGCCTGCCATTGCTCTCAGCTGAAGAGAGCCACCATGCCCAAGATCAGGTCCTTGCAGGGCAGCCCAGCCTCTGAGCCCTAATTCTGAACAATTCTGTAAGACCATCCCAGCTTGAGCTCCTAGGGGATCAGCTGATGCCTCTCTTGTGGCTGCACTGCAGCCCAACTTGTCCCTGTGTCCATCCCACAGGCATTGTTTCCAAGGGCTCTGAGCCCCAGTAAACTTCTTGCAGGCAAACCTAGGCTCCAAGTCGGCTTCCCAGAGAACTTCCCTCACCCACAGCACTAACCTATATATAACATCAGATGTTTGCAGGCACATTTTTTTTTCAGCTATGGATGTGTCTCAAGTGGTGAGAATAGTGGAAAATACATCACAAAAGGCCATTTTCAGCATTCAGTATTTCCCACTGGTGCGCTATTTGCTTTGTTCTTAGGAAACTCTCCCTCAAAGGCTATATATGTTTGACAACAGTCAGTAGAGGGAAGAACTGAAGTCAGTAAATGAAAATTGAAAAATGAAAAATGAAAACTGTCATTACTCCCATCACATCATCATATATCTGAATTTAGAATGTTTCAACACTAGCCAAAATCCTTATTTCTAACCATGTCTTCCCTTAAAAGAAATATAAGGCATAAAAAGACAGGAACCCCTTCTGATTCATGGTACTTTGATTAATCATTAAAGGAAGCTTTCCCTGTGTGTGATGCCCTAGAGGTTTACATGCCCCGGGGTAATGCACCAAGTGAGAAGGTTACTGTGAACACAGGTGGGTTTTAGGAAAAAGTACAAATGGAAGATGAGGATTTCAAAGCTGGTTATCTTAAATCTTTGAGTTTGTAAATCACTTGGAAAGTCTTCATGTATATCCATGGTGTATATGTCTCCCCATTTCTACAGCATGAGCACTGGCCTAAATCATTTACCAATGACATAAACACGTAACAATGAAAACATTTGCTAACATCTACTCCTTGCTCTAAGAGACCCATATTATAAACCCAATTGATATTCCACTTAATTTTTCCTAAATGTGTGGGTTTTTAACACTATACGCTGGAAGTATAACAATTCACCATGTACTTTTCACTTACAATTCCATTAGATAAGAATAATGATTAAAATCAGAAATATATCAGTTAATGTCATTACACATGATCAAAATTTCCTATGCGTGTAACGAAAGCAAAAGACATATACTGCTAAAATCTCACTGGTCCAGGAGCCTAGTATATAACTTTGTTTTTGTTAATAGAATCTGTTAACAAAATTAGAAATACATTTTAAAATTTGATGAAGAGGAGGAAGATGATTAATCATGATTAGAATAAATATGTCAAAATATAATTTGTTGGCTTCCCTGGTGGCGCAGTGGTTGAGAATCTGCCTGCTAATGCAGGGGACATGGGTTCGAGCCCTGGTCTGGGAAGATCCCACATGCCGCGGAGCAACTAGGCCCATGAGCCACAATTACTGAGCCTGCGCGTCTGGAGCCTGTGCTCCGCAACAAGAAAGGCCGTGACAGTGAGAGGCCCGCGCACCACGATGAAGAGTGGCCCCCGCTTGCCACAACTAGAGGAAGCCCTCGCACAGAAACGAAGACCCAACACAGCCAAAAATAAATAAATAAATAAATAATATAATTTGTTAAATTGGTTTTAACTACTTATCTTCATTAATCCATTTACTCATTAATTCTTTTAAGGAAAGAACCCAAGAACAACAAAACCAAAGCACTTTATTTGGAAAGAAAAACAGTAATTAGAGCAAATAAATAAATGAGACAATTCAGATTATGGTAAGTACAAGCAAGGAAATATACTAGGAAATGTGATAGGATGGGAAAAAAAAAAAAGGTGTCGAGGGATACTTTAGTCAAAAAAGGCCTCCTTGATGAGATGATCTTATGCTGATATCTAAAGAATAAAGAGTCAGCTTTGTAAAGAACCAGGAAAAAAGGTTCCAGATGGAGGAAACAGCCAAGCTCAAGGCTCTGAGGTAGAAAAAAGCTTGCCAAGTTCACATTCAGGTAGGACTGTCCCTCTACTGTGGCTGGAGTATAACGAATAAAGAGTAGAATGCAAGTACAGTTTAAGACATAGACAGAAGCCAAACCACATAGAATTCTGTAGGCCAAGGTAGAATTTTGAATTTTATCCTAAGCTATCAAAAAGTTTTCAACTAGAGAGTGAGATAATGTGATCTACATTTCTAAAAGTGCATTTCTAACAAGTGTATGGAAAATGGACCAAAATAAGCTGAAGTATCAATAGAAGCAAGGAGGCCATTTATAAGGTGCCTAGATGTCAGAAGACAGTAGCTCAAGTTGGGATGGTAGCAGTGGAGACGGAGAGAAGTTTATGGATTCAAGTATATTGTGATGAAAGATGTAGCAGTACTTGACAGAAGGCCAGAAAGAGGACTCCTTGGTTTTGGCTTGAGTGATCAAGTGGATGACTTGAGCGATCAAATGCATGACTTGAGCAAGAGTTGTTTAGAGAAGGTCTTAGAAGTTATGCCTACCTCAAACCCTTTAAGCCAAGCACAACCAGGTGCCTACTGAACCTATGCCAGCCTCCAATGTTCATATCTAATCTCATACCCTTATTTCTAAGTTTAAATACAGTTTCACCACCCAACCTGGCCCCTCCCAGATACAATACTTTTTCTGACTCCCTATTATTTGGACCTAGACTTTGATGCACAATTTCGAGTTTACTTAGCCCCTTCCTGCCCACATCATCTCCATAAAGGTGGCTCCTGTGCACCTTGCCCCATGGCACCCAAATGTTCTCTTCATCAAAGGAGGTGTGGTAACCACGTGAGAAGATCTGAACAAAGACTGAGAGGGAACTGCTGGGGCCAATGGGACCAAAAAAGCCTCCCGTCTACTATGAAATCATTAGTCCTTCAAGAGCCATTAGAATCACTTGCTTTAGGAATAGAATAAAATTGTAGCACTCTCAGGCCCAGAAAGTGTGGTTAATAGGCTCATATCACATCACTCAGCAGCAGCAGGACCATATTAAAAACTAGGTTTGTGGATTCCTAGTCCAATATCTTTCAATTACATCATATGGCCCCACATCTTTCCATAGAAACTGTATTAAAAACTGGTGCACAGGATGTTGTAAATCTACCATCTGGGGGAGCTATTGTGGGTTAAAAAAACTTTTACTGCCTGCCCTAACAACCTAACCACCACATCTAACATTACATCTATGGAAAAATACATGTGAATCAACAGCCAACTTAAAAAGGATCTTTTGGAATAGACAGAAGCATTTGTAAACTAGTTAAGAATGTTAATCCTCCTATTTGTGTTTATTTTCTCTGTGGCTTTGAAAACTACTCAATGAGTGGAACCAAAGGGAAGGACAAGAAGTAAAAGATGCTCTCCCTATGTCAGCTCACCTATTTGTCTTCTAAACTGATTCTGGAAGCTTCCCTTCTGCTCCCTTTCCTTAGCAAAGACTTGTGGCCATTTCCTAGGTTCTCCATTGAGCCATCCCTTACCTAGAGTACCAAAAGGACAATTCCCAAGTCTGCTTATCCTCACTCAAATCAGTGCATACTTATACAATGGAGTTTATTACTATTCCATATAAGCTGACATGATTCAAAGCAACAACCATAAAACTGCAGAAAGCTTTTTTATATTAAGATCCACATTTATATTGAACCATGAATGACTCCAATTTTCCTTCTCCTGATAGAACATAATATATGCCCCTAGAGAAAAACAAACCAGAAGCTGAGCTTCCAAAGAAGTAAAAAATAAAAGTCATGTTGCAGATAAAGGTTGGACTGCAAGTGTATCCTGCAAATTAACTAAAAATTAGAGGCAACCTTCAAACTGGAAATAAAACCTTGACGAGCAGAAGATCTGCTAGGCGATTTAAGTTTTAAAATAGGAAGAGACAGCTGTCTTCTGTTACAGACAAAGGTAACTAGCATGAAGTAGGGAGGATCCTGAGTTGATAGCTCCTGTCATCAGAGGCCAAGGGACCTCAATAAGATGCAAGCTCAGGACAAGGACCAAGGAATATGACCATCACTGAAGGGTGGCATCAACTGAAACCACTGTCAAATAAATGCCCTTCACGTGAATTAAATGATTTGAGGCAAAGGAGTTGGATACTGTGAACTGTGGAGGCTAAGTCAGCCAAATTAATCAGTGGGTTGCCATGTATCATTCATATATTATAAGAATTTGTTTGTGTGTCAACTGTTTTTTGCTTGAGCTTTTTTTCCCTAGGGTACTAGTTGTCCATTGTTTCCTCCCCACCTCCATACATCATACCTACTGAACTCGCACTTCCTACTCACAGAATTTGTTCCATAACCCTTGCTGAGTGAACGGCCCAGGTCCCTGTGTCCCCTTGGCCACAGCTGACTGAATAAGAGCGGAACACACTGGGCTAACAGCTCTCTCCAAAGATAGATTCCCGTCAGTTACCACGTGCTAAACCAGTAATAGGAGGAAATATTTATTCCAATAGGGGTGGCCACTGGGGGCCACATGCAGTGACATGCAATCAAGACAAGCAAGACTGTAGAGAAATGTCAGAGGATGAAATGGATTTAGAAAAAGAAGCAGAGACTATGTGCTGTTTTTATGGGAAAACAAAAGAGAGAGAATGGAGAAAGTGTCTGTTACATTTTCTGCAAATATATGAAATTTATGTTTCATTTTACATTATATAGGATTTTGTAAAATGGCCTAGGGGACCTATATACAATTGATACGCTGTTTCCATAAATTTAAATTGCCAAAGACCTAATTTAAAGATTTTGAAACATAACCAGCTTGTAATTTGAGGATTTCATGTATCATTCCAACTAAGAGAATTGGATTATGAATGATTTTAAATGATACCAAGGAATTTTTATTTTTGTTAGGGAATAATGGCATGTTGGTTAAATGAAAAAATGTACTTTTCAGCAATGCATACAAAACTAGGTAGGGATTCAGTGACAGGATGTCCAGGTTTTACATTTTTTTAAGTAATTTATTTATTGTACTTCAACAAATACAATAAAAATTTCAAAAAGGAATAGATGAAGTAAATGAGACAAAATCTTGATAACTGCTGAATCTGTAAAACGAGACTATGGGGGCATAGTTCATTACTTTCTACTTCTGTGTATATTGGAGAAATTAGTATTTGAGTTTGGATAATGCAGCAGCCACACAAGAGCCACACATGCAAGTTTCGCACCGTACAAATTAAGATCATTACTGCCATCATGAAGGAATGACATCAGAGGCCGTTTAATTTGGGGACAGAGATGAACTTATTTTTTGATAGTACCTGACATGTGAGATGAAAACGAAATCAAAGGCAGAGCATGTGGAAAATAATTTCTTAATTATTTGGAAGATAGTTTTTATTTTCCTGAGATATACAAAAAGGTTTAACTCAATATGGAATAAACCAAAAACAGTGTGGTGAGGGGCAAACACATTCAGAAACGACATTCTTTTTGATCTTCCTTTATCTAAACTGTGGAAGCATGGGCAAATCACTTCCTGTTTATGTACTTTAAAAAACAAAATCTTAAAATGTGGATGACAGACCCACTTCCTGGCTTTAGTGTGACTGTGGACTGTAAACTGCACACAAAATCTGGTTATTAATAATACTAATAAACCTTACTTGTTGATAGATCAATTATTTGATAGATTTTTCATATCAATTTTAGGGAGAAGATAGAAGAAAGCTGGAGGAAAAAAGCACAAAGAGACAGTTATATTTGAGGAAGGAAAAAAAAAAAAAGGAATCCAGGTCCTTAGGTGGAAATTATCAAATGGCATTTGTTGCCTCTGCTTTTGTATTATGGGCAGAGTTGTAACTAACAACAATTGATATAGGTTTATTACTGTGCTACTCTTATGGTTCTCAATTTCTGTGGAAATTGTACCTTCCTAAAAAAGGGCTGTCAAAGCCTCAAGAAATCCAATTTTCATACCTCAACATAATAAAGGCCATATATGACAAACCCACAGCCAGCATCGTTCTCAATGGTGAAAAACTGAAACTATTTCCACTAAGATCAGGAACATGACAAGGTTGTCCACTCTCACCACTATTATTCAACGTAGTTTTAGAAGTTTTAGCCACAGCAATCAAAGAAGGAAAAGAAATAAAAGGAATCCAAATCGGAAAAGAAGTAAAGCTGTCACTGTTTGCAGATGACATGATACTATACATAGAGAATCCTAAAGATGCTACCAGAAAACTACTAGAGCTAATCAACAAATTTGGTAAAGTAGCAGGATATGAAATTAACACACAGAAATCTCTTGCATTCCTATACACTAATGATGAAAACTCTGAAAGAGAAATTAAGGAAACACTACCATTTACCACTGCAACAAAAAGAATAAAATACATAGGAATAAACCTACCTAAGGAGACAAAAGACCTGTATGCAGAAAACTATAAGACACTGATGAAAGAAATTAAAGATGATACAAACAGATAGAGAGATATACCATGTTCTCGGATTGGAAGAATCATATTGTGAAAGTGACTATACTACCCAAAGCAATCTACAGATTCAATTCAATCCCTATCAAACTACCAATGGCATTTTTCACAGAACTAGAACAAAAAATTTCACAATTTGTATGGAAACACAAAAGACCCTGAATAGCCAAAGCAATCTTGAGAAAGAAAAACGGAGTTGGAGAAATCAGGCTCCTGGACTTCAGACTATACTACAAAGTTACAGTAATCAAGACAGTATGGTACTGGCACAAAAACAGAAGTATTGATCAATGGAACAGGATAGAAAGCCCAGAGATAAACCCAAGCACATATGGTCACCTTATTTTTGATAAAGGAGGTAAGATTACACAATGCAGGAAAGATAGCCTCTTCAGTAAGTGGTGCTGGGAAAACTGGACAGCTACATGTAAAAGACTGAAATTAGAACACTCCCCAACACCATACACAAAAATAAACTCAAAATGGATGAAAGACCTAAATGTAAGACCAGACACTATAAAACTCTGAGAGGAAAACATAGGCAGAACACTCTATGACATAAATCACAGCAAGATCCTTTTTGACCCACCTCCTAGAGAAATGGAAATAAAACAAAAATAAACAAATGGGACATAATGAAACTTAAAAGCTTTTGCAGAGCAAAGGAAACCATAAACAAGACGAAAAGACAACCCTCAGAATGGGAGAAAATATTTGCAAATGAAGCAACTGACAAAGGATTAATCTCCAAAATTTACAAGCAGCTCATGCAGCTTGTAATCAAAAAAACAAACAACCCAATCCAAAACTGGGCAGAAGACCTAAATAGACATTTCTCCACAGAAGATATACAGATTGCCAACAAACAAATGAAAGGATGCTCAACATCATTAATCATTAGAGAAATGCAAATCAAAACTACAATGATGTATCACCTCACGCCAGTCAGAATGGCCATCATCAAAAAATCTACAAACAATAAATGCTGGAGAGGGTGTGGAGAAAAGGGAACCCTCTTGCACTGTTGGTGGGAATGTAAATTGATACAGCCACTATGGAGAACAGTATGGAGGTTCCTTAACAAGCTAAAAATAGAACTACCATACGACCCAGCAATCCCACTACTGGGCATACACCCTAAGAAAACCATAATTCAAAAAGAGTCAAGTACCACAATGTTCACTGCAGCTCTATTTACAATAGCCAGGACATGGAAGCAACCTAAGTGTCCACTGACAGATGAATGGATAAAGAAGATGTGGCATATATATACAATGGAATATGCCATAAAAAGAAATGAAACTGAGTTATTTGTAGTGAGGTGGATGGACCTGGAGTCTGTTGTACAGAGTGAAGTAAGTCAGAAAGAGAAAAACAAATACTGTATGCTGACACATATATATGGAATCTAAAAAAAAAAACAAAAATGGTTCTGAAGAACCTAGGGCTAGGACAGGAATAAAGACACAGACGTAGAGAATGGACTTGAGGACATGGAGAGCGGGAAGGGTAAGCTGGGACAAAGTGAGAGAGTGGCATGGACATATATACACTACCAAATGTAAAATAGATAGCTAGTGGGAAGCAGCCACATAGCACAGGGAGATCAGCTCGGTTCTTTGTGACCACCTAGAGGGGTGGGATAGGGAGGGTGGGAGGGAGACGCAAGAGGGAGGAGGTATGGGGATATATGTACACATATGGCTGATTCACTTTGTTATACAGCAGACACTAACACAACATTGTAAAGCAATTATACTTTACAAGTCAAGATGTTAAAATAAGTCATGAGGATGTAATGCACAGCATGGTGACTATAGTTAATAATACTGTATTGTATATTTGAAAGTTGCTAAAAGAGTAGATCTTAAAAGTTCCCATCACCAGAAAAAAAATTTGTAACTATGTATGGATATATGTTAACTAGACTTATTGTGATCATTTCAGAATATGTACAAATATCAAATCATTATCTTGTACACCTGAAATTAATATAATGTTATATATCACTTTATATATCTCAATTTAAAAATAATTTTTAATAAAAATTTTTTAAATTAAAAAAAAAAAAAAGAAAAAGAAATCCGATTTTCAGGTCCTAGCTGTGACACCATCAGCCACATAGCATTTCTTAGCCTCAACTTAGTCGCCTGTAAAAGAAGAGTGCTTCACCTAGATGATCTCAAAGATCTCTTCCAGCTTGAACATTCCATGACACACTGTTTTTCATAGGTGATTTTTTATCTTTAAAATCTTCAGTAGCTTTATTTTGAATTAGTTATCCTACATAAATCCTGGAAAGCAATTAAGCAGAGCTACTACACAAACTGAGTCCAAGCACAAAAATAACCTGGGGGGAGACGAACTCGAGAAAAGAACTGATTCTTTTGCAAGGGCTAAATATATCTTATTCTTTCCCTTTCTTCAAATAATAAGTGCTAAAGCATGATTTCCTGGTAAATTTCAATCAGAAATAGAAAAAAAAGTAAGACACCTAAATTCATAGGTTAAGTCACTTTTCATATAAAATTTAAATTGCAGGTAACTTTTCTGAACCATGTATATGGAACATACACTTTAAATCTGCTTCATTGATAAACACAAAGAAATATGCTTAAAAAATATATCTGGCCAGTACTATTAAAAAAAAGTGGGGAGAGGGAATAAAGTATCCAGATTTTATCTCAATCTAGTTCTTATTTTAAAATACTGAAAGCATACAGTATTGTATACTTTGAGACATTTTATTTGCAAAAAGAGATAAAGCATATCCTATTTGTGGCTTCAATGCATTTTACCACTCATGCATTATGAAGACATCTCAAATTGTAAAAAAAAAAAAAAAATATTTATGGCCTGTAAAATGATTGTTGACTGTGGTTTTGAAAGGCCACATGAAATTTAACGTTTCCAGTCTGGACTCTTTCAAACTTTCTGGTCATTTATTTATAAGTAACAAGTGCAATCCTTCACTTTTTCTATGGGGAGAAAAGAATTGCTAAAATGACTGGAACGGTTAAACAAAACAAATGAAAGAGAGGCTATAAAGAAATGAGACATCGTCTCCTATAACGTTGCAGTCATAAATAATAGTCAATAGAAACCTAGCACATATAGTCATCTACCTCATCTCAACCAAAGGTCAGAGATAATTGGGCCTGAAATATCATCTTGTAAAAGGGTAATCTGTGTCACAAAGACTGAGCTTGGGAGAATTACTGACAGAGTCATCTGTTCCCAAAACCTCCCTCATTCCAAAGAACTGAGCATATACAAAGGAATAAAAACAAAGGATCAGTTCTAAATGCAAAGTCCAGGTGGGGAAAAGGGAACTAAAAGAATGCAGAAAGGAACGTTCCTCTTCCCCAACTCTGGGATAACCTTCTCTTCATGGGGACCCCCAACCTTCGGGCCAGGGAAGACAGCAGGAGCAGGAAGGGCACTTCTCAGGTGGAAACACCCCTTTGGGACTGGTCTCCAGGAGTCAGGCCAGAACTCTGCTCCTGCAACAGCACAGCTGTCTGTGTGGGCGCAGTGCTCTCTGAAAAGGTCACCGTGGAAACAGGACCCAAGGCCGAAGCAGGAAACCGGTCAGAGTCAAGGGTAGCATAGCACCCTTCTCCCATGTTGCCGATTTGCTGAACCTGATCTGAAGAAATGTTATTCCCCAAGATCAGGCGTCTTACTCTAAGATGATGACTACCCATACTTAGGCCACAACCTGTACTTGACCCTGACATTCACACCCACTCTTTCTCATTTTTCTCCCTCTATTAACTTAAGCATAAAACATTCTCTCCCTATTCAAAACAAACGCTGCCCCTTGGACACATCTGGTAGACGAGGCATTCTCCCAGTGCTCATTCACAAAATTAAAGTCGGAGTAGACCCCGTCCTCTCTCCTTCCTCTGTTCAACTCCTAAGTCTTAACCCAACCCCGAATCAAAGCCCCACCTTGATAAACACCCTTCGAGTGGCATTTTTGCCCAGCTCAGTGCCTCAGCGCCTAGGATGGTGCAAGGAACATAGCAGGCCCTCCATAAATAGGGAAACAATGTATTAAATTCCCCAAATGCCTATTATGCCATCATCAGATATTTCCTTTTCCCATTCTGGATCATAGGGACAGTCCAGAATCGATTTTTTCCACCACCATGACGCACAGACAAATCTATCATCTACATTCCCATCTTACATCTTAACCCCAAAGCCAAGCTCTTAAAAGGCCCAGACATTTCAGCAGGGCTGTTTTTTCCTTGGGCTCTGTCTTTACAGGTCTTGAAAGAGTCTCCTCCTTGATCATCTCCCCATCCAAAGTCTCAGTCCCACATACTGAAGGACTTGCCTCCCCCATCAAAGACTCTAATTCAGAACATACCTCTGCTCCGGGAATATTTACTCCCACTTTCTCCAATCCTTATCCAAAAAGCACATGTACCAATTAAACTGCAACCCCCTCCCTCCCCCCAAAAAAACAAGTATATAAGCCTTATTATACCAGACATCCATCAAAATACAACATCCCATGGAATGCTTCTCTACTGTCTCTATTATTACTGTATGTTATCAAGAATTCATCTATTTCGTGGGGCATTTCCTTCATTCCTAAAACTATAAACACACATTATTGAACCCATCACAGGTAGTAAAAGTGCTGAAAAAACGAAAGAGAACAACAGATGGGGGGAAATAATTGACTGTCTTCTCCTCTCTGTTCATTATCCCTCTCCTTGCTGCAAGCATCTGACTATTTAAATTTATTGCATCTACCCTTGCAAGAACAAGGTACATTTTGCATAGTGAAGCTTCTCTTTGTTTTGTTGATTCAAAATTGGGAGAAAAACATAAAAAATAAAAAAAATAAAAAATAAATTGGGAGAAAGCATATTCAAAGAGATGGGATTATCCTAGGATACACTAATTTTTTTTTCAAAAAATGTATAATTGTTTTGGATCTCCCCATAGTTGCTTGGTCCTTGATGTCTAATTTGCTTAAGTCAGTCCCAAAACAGAAACTTGAAAAGAAGGAAAATCATAAAAATTAAGTTCAGGGCTTCCCTGGTGGCGCAGTGGTTGAGAGCCTGCCTGCTAATGCAGGGGACACGGGTTCGAGCCCTGGTCTGGGAAGATCCCACATGCCGCGGAGTGGCTGGGCCCGTGAGCCACAGTTACTGAGCCTGCGCGTCTGGAGCCTGTGCTCCGCAACGAGAGGCCGCAATAGTGAGAGGCCCGCGCGCCGCGATGAAGAGTGGCCCCCGCTTGTCACAACTAGAGAAAGCCCTCGCACAGAAACGAAGACCCAACACAGCCATAAATAAATAAATAAATTAAAAAAAAAAAAAATTAAGTTCATAAGCTAATCATCACTTACAAGTCATCTGCCTTCTGCAGCCAGTAGCCTCCAAACTGAGGAATTCGCTGAAAGAAAACCTGTGGAGTCCAAAACTCCTATTACCTTTCACCACAGTTCACCATTATCACTTTCCTTTAGTAAATAAAGTTGGCTTGTGTTGAAAACGTGAAAGATTAAAGAAGGCATTAAAAAGAACCAGTCAATCCTCTTCTCACCACAACACCACTGCCAGCCCTTCCAATTTCTGACTTAAAATCGTTCAGCTGTTATCATATATAACTCTCCCACCTACAATGTGAATAATAATAGCTCCCAGGCTCTGTACTTTACATATATTCTTTCATTTAACCCATCCCAAAAGCCTGACATGTAAGTTTTAAAGTTCCCATTATACAGATGTGAAAACTGAGACCCTGAAGGAAACTAATGGCTACGAACTGTATCAGTCAATAGAGTTATTTAAAATAGGCCATGCTAGTACTTTGTTAATAGTGTAAGAGTATCTTAAAGACTAAATGGATGTAGAACTCCTAAGATTTTTGAATTAGAACACTTTTAAATGCATACCTGTTTTTTCCTTGAATTTGCTTTGGGAAACAGGCCTGCTGACAACACAGATGTAAATGGAGAGCAGCATAGCTCAGGAAAAGGGTTTGGAATAGATGGCATTTCCAGAACATCAAGATCTTTCTTTTTTCTCCTACACCAAGAGAACATAGAATGTAATTTACATAAAACAGAATGTAAAATATAATTGCTGTCAGGATTAAAAAGTTAAGGCCAGCATGCACCACTCTGTGACAACACTAATATTATACAAAGTATATGGCAAAGGTCTGTGGTGTACTTTCTATGGGTCAAAATAAGTTAGTTAATTGATATAAATCAATCTTCTTTTGTATTCCTTTTTTGGGGGCCTTTAAAAAAAAAAATCACCAGGCCTGGAAACCCCATTTCCAGCACTTCTGATAATTTTCCTGAAGCTGAAATACAGACTACAGAATTATTGATGCAAAAATCATCCTGAGGAGCTAGACATTGTTTTGCATCCACTAAATTGACAAAGTCTATAAACATTTACTGAATTCATCCCTATGCTATTTTACTAATCACTTTTGGAAGTTATGGTTTATTAATTATAGCTGTGGTTCATCGCACTTCAAATTTCATTCACAATGTTGCCCACACACAGTCTGTTGATTTTTCAAGTGCTTATAGATACTAAACTGCAAGGCAGTGTTTTTGAGAAGGTTAAGTGAATAGAACTTGCTGGTGTTAATGCACTCTAGTCCACTGCGGAGTAATTTTAACTTCAGTGAAGTTGAAGCACTTTGAAAATCTGAAGAAGAAAAAAAAAAAAAGCACCACTTAAATGTATGAATATAAAGGACTACAGATTTTTGTATTGTTGCAGCCTTTTTCTTTCCTGAAGTATGTGCGAAATTGTGAACTCTACAGGCACTTAGTGATGAATGCTATGGAGACTGGGAAACCTTTTAAAGCCTCTATTCTTTCCTGCTGAACAGCAAGACTGCTCAAATGTCAATCCGTGCTTTGCCTCTCCAGGGTCGCTGTAAGACTCTATGTGGGAGGTGAACTCATTTATTCTATGATTTTTTTAAATATATGAAAGAAAAGGATTTTATTTTTAATGCAGGACCACGAAGCAAGAAGGAAGGGGGCTGGCCAGCCTGGAGCTCGGCCTCCTAGTTCACACCGACGGGCAGAGGCGAGAGAGATCCGAAGCTCTCAATGAAACGGTGATGCTATTTATAAGGCGCTGAGAGATCGCAATGTCCTGCTGATCCGGTAGGAGCCAGCTCAAAGGCAATTGTCTTCAGAGAGTTTCACAAACTTGGCCCAGCTCTGGGCACATGGCTCGCCCCCTAGGACCGCCTCCTCACCCCCTCGCCGGTTGCCAACCCAGGACACTCCCCCGCGCCCTCCGAGGGCTGCCTACCTGTCTGCAGCACAGCCGCGGGTCCCGTCCGGAGGGGGCAGGAGCGCCCGCGCGTGCAGCCAGGGTGCCGGCACCAGGTCGCGGGCGTCGCCCCTCCCCTGGGCAGCGCCGCACACCTGGGCGGCCAGCGGCGAGTCCCGGGCAGCCGCCCGACCCGCGGCGCTCTGCCCATCTTGCAGGGAAGTGGTCATTGTCGCCGGCCGGGGAGCTCGGGCGTCATGGGAGACCCGGCGCGTGGGGAGAAGGTCGGGCGGCGGGAGGCGAGGTGCCGGCTCGGCAGCCCGAGCACGCTGCAGGTGCGGTGGCCTCGCCGCCTGCGCTCCGGGCCGGGGCGGCTCAGACGCTCGGCCGGGCGGTAGGCGAGGCGGCGGGGGAGGGGAGGGGGCGGAGGAGGAGGGTGGGGAGAGGGGAGGAGCGGCCGGTGGGTGGGGGCCGCGGGCGGCGGGGCGAGGCGCAGTGGGGGCGGGGAGGGCGCCGGGCGGGCCCCGCTCGGGGGCTGGGGCGCTGGGGGGCGCTGGCTCGGAGCCCACGCCACCCGCGCGGGGCCCTGGCTACCGGCGCCCGAGGTCCGGGCCGCCGCCTCCCCAGGTGGGCGCCCGAGCGCGAGGCTGAGCCCGAGGTCGGGGCGGGCCCGCGCCGCGGGAGGTGGGACCCGTGTGAGCCGGCGCTCGCGCAGGGCTAGCCTGGCCGGCTGCGGGCGGGGCAGGGGTCTGGGCAGCCCTGACCCCCAGACCCTTTCATTCTTCCTGCTCTGCTGTCTGAGATCACCTAAGCTGTCGCCGGGCCGCCATGACAGGCCCCACCGTGCCTGGAGGCCAGGGGACCAGGGGGCCAGGTTTGTCCCGGTCTTTCCCCCACGTGCCTCTTCTTCCTTCCACTCCGCAGCTAAACACACGGGCGTGGGGAAGGGGTGGACGGGGAACAGGGAGTACAATCGGTGTAGAAAACTACTGAGACGTTTGAGGATTCTTAGTAAGGTATGAGTAAACCTGACGTTATCTTGGGAATTAGAAAAATTAATTTTCTTCTGATAAAAGTAGCTCTCATTTACTGAGTCCCCACTCTGCCTAGTCCTGCTGCACCTCACAACAGCCTCATAAATTAGATGTTTACCCCATTTTACAGTTAAGGAAATTGGGGCTCAGTGTCATGGAGTACCTGGTACAAATAGGGCTGGTAATAGTGCAGTCAAGCTTCCAACCCAGAAGATTCCATCCTCACCATCCAGACTGTTTGAAGTGGTAATTACATTAGGCTCACCCTCTGAGATAAGGCAACCCTACTCTGAATTCTTGGGTAGTAATTCTGTTTCTGCTCTTCCTGTAAGTGTCCCCATCCCACTGCACTGTTTGGGATTTTCACATATTTTACACACTCTTTGTTCTTTGACCAAATTAGGTAATATTTGTCCCTGGCATCTGTTACACCAGGTTTTCTTAACCTTCTCAACCTCTGCCCAGGGAAAGGCAAACACTGCCTCCTGAAGAAACTGGCAAAACCCCCTCCTCCATATCTGTGTGTTCACACACACACACACACACACACACACACACACACAGCCCTTGGCACCAACCACTGCTGACACCCAGGGTTTGCTCACCCCCAGCCTGTGAGAAACCTGGAGTACTCCACTGAGGCAGGAAATCTTTGAGTCAAAGAGCTTACAGAATCCAAGTTCTTCATTTTTCTGATGTCAAAATTAAGACCCAATGAAGAGCAGTACTGGCCTGGGTCACACGTTGGGTGTGGTCTGTAGGACACGTTATGCAATGCAACGGCTAAGCCCAGTAGTTCCCCTGAGGGATAAAATCAGTAATACTAATCATGATTACAGCTAACATATTGATGCTGTGTGCCAGGCAAAGCCCTCATTCACATCCAATTCCCTGAAGTATGGTCTGGATTCCGTATGTGGGTTTTAAGAGACTTTAATGTAAAAGCATATAGATATGTTGAGGTCATTCCAGCAAAATAAAAAAGAGTCATGTATTTGCAGATAACTTGAGCTAAAGACATAAAGAAGTATACTTTCATCATCTTGATCATCATCAATCATTCCTCTTTTCATCCAAAAGTTCTGCAGGCAACCATTGCTCCTTTCTGAAAATGATATAGTTTGAGCATTCTAACAGGAAAGTGAATCAATGGCTAATGTTTATCCCCTCTCTATTCTCAACAACTCTATCTCTTTCTGTCTCTCATACACACACACACAAACACACACAGAGAGAGAGAGAGGGAGCAGACTGTCTTTTTTGCCAGAGAAAAGGGTAGGTGGAAACTGTATCTTTGGAATCACTGGAAATACTATTGCCCAGTAGTATTCCACTTCCCAGCATAAATTTTTAACCTCAAGAAAGAGTATTCATTGGTTAGAATGAGATCTCAATTGTGTCTCCCCTCTCTGGGCATTTTCTCATTTAGTGGAAATCCAGGGAGTATCCATTTGCAGACTTTATGCCCCTCCTCTAACTTCCATGGGTAAAAATTGTTATACCTGTGGTAACTGGGGACAAAAAGAAAAAAGAACAAATCTCTGAGGAATGAGAACCTAAATAGTTTTGTCTTGTAGATTGACGTTAATATTGAGTTTACTCCCAGACACCTTGAAGATCTATACCAAGAATGATGGAATTCCCTCATTCACATTTTTGAAGCAAGCCAACAAACAAACTAGCTTTTGTATCCAGGAGGTTTACAAAAAAATGATTCTAAATAAAGAATTATGCAACATAAAAGGCGCAGAATACTACCAGACCTAGTACAGCCTAAGAGAATACAGAGGCATTCTTCTGTCAAAAGGGAAGTTAAAAAGAGATTTTCCTTCCCATAACTAACGAAGATATCTGAAACAATAAGGCAGATATCTTGGCACCAAAGAGCGAGTCCTCCCCTAGTGGCCCTTGTCCTTTTTGATTTGAGTCTGTAAAATTACAAAGGAAGCAGTTTGTCTCCTGGCCCCTCCCGGCCTTCCTACCCCTAAGGAAAATATGTCCTCCTTGCTTTATTCTCTCCCTTTCTCATCAAATCAAATGTCTTAACCCTTTATACTGGGAAAGATAACACATGTACAGAAAAGAAGTTCACAGACAAAATTGTGTGATGAATTACCACAAGGCAAACACTGATGTCAGATCATGAAATGCATTATTGTCAGTCCTCCAAAAGTCCCGCCCTCCAATCCAGATTTTCAGAGTAATCAACTCATAGTTTAACCATAAGTATCCATCCGTACTCACAATAGAGTAGGTTGTCTGGTTTGGAACTTTAAATGGATTCATGCAGTATGATCCTTTCGTGCTTGACTTGGTTCCCTTTACACGTTATTTACCATATTTTTCCATGCTTTTACAAGTATCTGTAGTTTTTCTAACTCTTCTATTGTATGTAAATACCACAATTCATGTATCCATTCTACTACTGATAAACATCTGAGCTATTTCCAGATTTGGACTGTTATTAGTATTGTTGCAGCGAACATTTTGCACCCTTCTCTTGGTGCACATATGCATGCATTTCTGCATGGCATGTATGCAGGAGTGGCATTGTGAGGTCATGGTGTGTCTATGCTCATCTCCTGTAGATTCTGCCAGTTTCTCAGATTAATTGTACCAATTTTCACGACCACCAGCAATGCATACCTTTCCCCAGTTCTTCACATCCTTGACAATTGGAATATTATTAGAATTCTTACAATAGATATTCTGGTGCACGTACAGAGATACCTCATGGTGGAATTTGACTTTTCTTGATGACTCATGAGGTTGAGCACTTTTTCACGTGATTATTTGCCATTTGGACATTCTCTTTTGCTAAGTACCAATTCTCCTGCCCATTTTATGATGAGTTGTCTGTCTTTTTCTTATTTGTTTTATATTCTAGTTACTAGCTATTTTTTAGTTATGTCTTGTAAATCTATTCTCCCATTCTATGTCTCACATCTTAGATCTCTTAATGGTATCTTTTGATAAACAGAAGTTCTTAATATAATATAGCCAAATTTATCTTTTTATGATGATATTTTTGTATACTGCTTAGAAATTTTCCCTGTATATTCCAGAAATTTATTGTTTTGCTTTTCACATTTAAATCTGTGATCCACCTGATTTTTTTTTTCTAATGGTATGAAGGTGTGAAAATATAGAGGTTTTTTATTTTTGTCCCCATAAATAGGTAATTGTCACAGGCTCATTCATTGAAAGGATTATTCTTTCCTCACAACTTTACAGTGCCTCTTTTGTCTAATTCAATTGTTCATCCATCCATGGGTCTTTTCTGGGCTCTCTCTTCTATTCCATTGGTTTATTTATCAATATTTATGCCAATATCACATTGCCTTGATTACTATGATTTATAAAAGGTCTTAATATTCGGTAGAACAAGGCTTTTCTCATTTTATTCTTCTTCAGTCTATTAATTTTAGAATTAGAGTCACAAGTTCTGCAAAGACCTGCTGGGATTTTGACTGGATTATATTAAATCTATAAATCAATCTGGGGAGAAATAATATTTTTACAAAGTCCCAATCCATGAAATTGCTATGTCTTTTCACTTGATTATATCTTTAATTTGTTGCAATGATGCTTCATGGTTTTTTTCATAGATACCTTGCACATATATTGTTAAACATGTTCTTAGATATCTGATATTTTTACACTATTTTGGATACCTTTTTAAAATTTGATTTTCTATCATTTGTTGTTGATGAGAAAAACAACTGATTTCTGTGTATTGATCTTTTTTTACCACATAATTACTTTCACACATTAATTCTAGAAATTTTACTGAAAACATTCTTAGGTTTTCAATGTACATGACCATATTATCTATGAATAATGACAGTTTCAATCATCGTCCTAATTTTTATATCTTTATGTCTTTTTTTAGTTTTACTACACTGCTTAGGAATTTGAGAACAATGTTGAGTATGAGTGTTGGTAGCACAGATTCTAGTCTTATTCCCCATCTCAAATGGATATATACTAAATATAATATTGTCATACCCTTATCATAAGGAAGGAGGGTTCCCTCATATTCCTTGTTTGCTAAGAATTTTTATCATGAGTGGATATTGAATATTATTAAACAGCATTTCTGCAACTACTGAGTTGATTATATGGTTTTCCTCCATTCTATTGAAGTAATGAGTTATGTTGATTTTTTTAATGGTAAACTAAACTTGCATTCATAGAATAAACCCTACTCATTCTTTCTTACATTTTTTTTATATTTGTTTATAATTTTTGCATCTATGTTCATGAATGAGATTGGCCTGTAATTTTTCTCTCTCATAATATTCTTATGAGGTGTTGGTATAAGGTTATGATGGCCTTATTATAGATGAGGAGTGCCCCTCTTTTTATCTTTCCTTAAAGAGTGTATATATAACATTGGTGTTCTTTGTTCCTTAATAGTTAATACAATTTACTTATAAAGTAATTTGGCCCCGTGGTTTTCTTTGCGGGAAAGTTTTTAATAAATGGCTTAATATTTTTAATAGTTATAGGACTACTCTAATATTCTTATTTCTTCTAGTGTCTATTTGACAAGTAGCATTTTATAGGAATTCATCTCTTTCATCTAAATTCTCAAATGTTTTAGCAGAAAATTATTCATATTTTCTTCTTAACTTTTTAATACCTAAAGGATTTATTGTGTTGGCCTATTCCTTATTCCTAACATTGGATATTTGTGCCTTCTCTTTTTTTTCTTGATTATATTCACCAGAATTTATGAATTTTAAAGCTTTTCAGGAATGACCTTATTGTCTGTTTGTGTTTGATCTTGTTTATTTCCATTCTTATCTTTTCTATTTCCCTTCTTGCACTTTCTTTGGGTTTATTTGCTATTCTTTTTTTTTCCCTAAATTTTTCATGTGGATGCTTATAGCTCATTGATATTTAGCTTTTCATATTTTCTAATGTTCACATTTAAAGACATGTATTTCCTCTGAGGTATGACCATAGCTGTATCTCTCAAGCTTTAATGAGCTGTATTTTGATTATTATTCAGTTCAATGTATTTTCCATTATGATAGAGTTTTTTCTAGCTGTCTTTTTGTTTTGTTCTTTTTTTAATATGTAGTTTAATTTCCTTGCTGTCACAGAATGTATATGATTTCAGTCCTTTGAAATTTGTTGAAACTTGCTTTTTGGCCCTGCATATGGTCAACATTTGTAATAGTATGTGTATGCTTGAAATGAAGGTATTTTCTGTGGTTGTTGGATTTATTGTTTTACATATATATATAAAACATGTCAATTAGGTCAAATGTGTCAACCATGTTGTTTAAATTCTCTGTATTCATAATGATTTTTTATTTGTTTATTCTACCATATTCTGAGAGATGTTATATTAAAATCCCCCAGTATGATTGAGGATTTTTTTTTTTTTTACTGTATACGTTCTATTTTGCTTTATAGGTGTTAAGGCTATGTTTTTAGAAGTTAATTTTAGTATATTATTTTACAAATTTAGAATTAGTAGGTCTTCTTGGTAAATTGAAACAGTTAACATTTTGAGGTGTTCGCCTTTATCTCTAGTAACTTTTCTGCCTTCACCTTTTTGTCTGATACTAATACAGTTTGGCTGATGTTTTATGGTACATCTTTTTTCCATACTTTGTGTCAACATTTTTTTTATCTCCATGTTTTAGAAGTGTCTTTTGTAAATGACATATGATTAAGTCTCTTTGCTCATTTGGTTTTTATCCAAGTAGATGATCATTGCTTTTAATTGAAGAACATTTTGGGTTAAATCTCTATCCCAAGAAGTGCTATCTCCTTATCTAACCATTTCTGTGTTCCTTTTCCCCTTCTTTCTTATCTTCTCTTGGATTATTTTGTATTATTTCATGTTTTCCCCTCTGCTTATTCATTTGTCCCATCTGACTCATTCATTTGCCATCCTTTTCCACCTGGCCCTGGGCCCCAGGAAGGTCAGCTTTATGGATGACATCAAAGAGCTTCCTTGCGTTCTGATTTCTGGTTGGTTTTGTTCAATGGAAGACACCAGTAAGAGATTGAAAAGTGGGAAGAATATGAAGTTGGGATATTTATTCTCTTTTTCCCCTGTCAGGTGGCATGGTTCCTCTCCTGCAATGCAATCTACTACATGTGTAAGTGTTACCTGACCTCTTTATGTAACCCTATGGGAATTTCAGGCTCAGAGAACTGCACAAATGCTGATACTCTGGCTACTGCTATTACTGTGAATGACAAACTGTCCTTTGTCTCTCACCCAGGAGTTTTGTGTCTTTTGCCAGCATCCTTGAAACTACAGCAGGATAATTTGTCAGCTTGCAAGCTGAGCAAAATCTCAGACAATTCTTGACACAATGGAGTTCTGCACTATCTCCTTTTGTTATATTTTATTTTGTTTTGTTTAAACTTGGTCACATCTTTATAAAGAGCTCCTTTATTAAGCTCTCTTCAAATTACCCAGCTTGAATGTGCCATCTGTTTCCTTCATTATTAACTTGGGACTAATGCACATTTTTACTATTCTTTTAGTGATTATATCAGCTATCACAGCGTATATTCTTGACTTATCAAATTATATTTATTTAGTTTTACCATCTTTCCAGATAATGGGAGGATATTAGAGCACTTTTGTATGAAATGTCCAGAATAAGCAAATCTATAGAGACAGAAAGTAGATTATTGGTTACCTAGGGCTGCATGGGTTGGGGTAAAATGGAGAGTGATTGCTAACGGGTATGAGTTTCTTTTGGGGGCAATGAAAATGTTCTAAATTTAATTGTAATGTTGGTTGTACAAATCTGTACATATATTAATAGCTATTGGATTGTACATTTTAAGTGGTGAATTATATGGTGTGTGAACTATATCTCAACATAGTTGGACGCTCCCTGGAGGGAGCTTCATTCACCCGGCATAAGTTTTCAAGGTTCATACATGTTGTAGCACGTGTAAGTACTTCATTCCTTTTTTACTGAGGAAAAATGGTCTATCGTATGTATATACATTTTTGTTTATCCATTCATCATTTGATGGATATTTGGATTTTTTCCACTTCTTGGCTATTGTATATAGTGCCACAACGAACATTTGCATACAAGGTTTTGTGCAGACATATGTTTTCACTTCTATTTGGAATTGCAGAGCTATATGGTAGCTCTATGTTTAATCATTTAAGGAACTTCCAGAATATCTTCCAAGGTGTCTGCATCACTTTGCTTTCCAACCAGCAATATAAAAGGGTTCCGATTTTTCCACATTTTGACTAACACTTATTATCTCTCTTTTGAATATAGCCATTCCAGTGGGTGCCAAGTGGTTTCTCGTTATGGTTTTGATTTGCATTTCCCAAATGGCTAACAATGTTGAACATCTTTTATGTGCCTATTGGCCATTTGTATATCTTCTTTGGAGATACGTCTATTCATCTATTTAGGTCTTCTCTAGCTTCTTTCAACAACGTTTTCTAGTTTTCGGATTATAAATGTTGTACTACTTTTAAAAAATTTATTACTAAGTACTTTATCTTTTTGATGCTAATGTAAATGGAATTGTTTTCTTAATTTCATTTTTGGATTATTCATTTCTACTTTATATAGATCAAATTGATTTTTGTATATTGATCCTGTATCCTGCAACCTTGCCAAACTCACTTATTAGATCTATTAGGTTTTTGGGTGTTTTTTTGTGTGTGTGTGTGATTTCTTAGGATTTTTCACATACAAGATCAGGTCATTTGCAAATAGAGACTATTTTAGTTCTTTATTTCCTGTCTGGATACCTTTTATTTTGTTTTTCTTTTTTTATTCTTTTTTTTCTTTTTGCCTAACTGCCCTGACTAGAACCTCCGGTTCAATGTTGAATAGAAGTAGTGAGAACAGATATCCTTGTCTTGATTCTTATCATAGGGGGGAAAATTCAATCTTTCAGCATTAAGTATGGTGTTAGCTGTGTGTTTTCATAGGCTTGACTTTTATCAAGTTGAAAAAGTTAACTTCTATTCTTAGTTTTGAGTGTTTTTATTATGAAGACTTATAGGGTTTTGTTAAATGTTCTTTTCTGCTCAGCTTCATATTTAAAGGATCTTTTGCTACCTGTAGAATTCTTGGTTGGCACTACTTTCTTTCAACACTTTGAATATATTCTTCCATTGCTCTGGCTTACTTGTTTATATTGAGAAGTCAACTCAGTCTAATTGTCATTTATTTTGAAAGTAATCTGAGTCCTATTTACCTCCCCTTACTCTAAGGTTTCCTTTTACTTTGATTTTCAGCAATTGTTTTGTGTTGTACCTAGGTGAGGATTTATTTTTATTTATTCTTCTTGCAGTCTGTAAGTGCTCTTGAATCTGTGACGTAACATTTTTTGTCAACTTGGAAATGTTTTTAGCCATTATCTCTTCAAATAGTGCTCTTTCCCCTTTCTCTCTTTTCTCCCTTTCTGGGATTCTAATTATATATATCTTAGACCTTATCACTGTGCCTTCCTTGTCTTTTATGGTTTCTCATGCGTTACCAATTTTTTTTTCATACTTTATTCTAGACATTTTTTTCCTGACATATCTTTCTTTAGCTGTGTCCAAGATATTAATAGATCCATTCATTCATACATAAATTCATGTAAAATTATCCTATTTTTAGTATCTAAATACCTGTTAAAACTCGCAGTCTTGTTTCTTATCTCCTTGAAAGTAATGTGTTATTTAGAAGATGTGTCTTATAATGCCAATCTTTGAACCCCCCATGTGTCTATTATCTGCTATTCTTGTTATATTTGATTCATGTCTTATTGTCTCTTTAAGCTCCTGGTTATTTATTTATTTTTGTTTACCTGACATTGATTTGCAAAATAACTTTTAGAAATAATTGGAGGCCTAGGACGATGCTAGCTTCCTTTCGAAAGGATTGTAATTTCTTCCGCCTGCTTCCAGGAAGAACTAGCACTCTGGAATTATCTCATCTGCTGATGACTCAAAGCTGAGCTCTAGGTCCTCCAAAGACTTACTACTTCTGATTCACCATTACTGCTAGAGTTCATCCTTTTGGTGACCCATCCCAAATCAAGGGGTGTTAACCAGGATTCCTTTCTCTACCTTGATAGTGCTCTATTGTCATAGCTCTCACAAGAGTATAAAAAATTGCTCAGCCTTTTAGCTATCCTCTAGAACTGACAAATGAAGTTTCATCATCAAATCTTAGCCTATTCTATATTTTATTCCTTTAAAATAGGACTTTTGTAGCCCCTCTCCCTCCCCCACCCCGCCCCACCGCTTACAGCTAGCTGTGCTAGCAAAGCAATTAGTAATTGTGGGAAAAGCTTAAGCATCTTCTCTCTGATCTAGGAGCCATACATTTTTTTCAGTGGCTTTTAGAAGATAAAGTCCACCCCTGAGTAATATAAAGCACAGGAGAATAATAGTAACAATTTAAGTTCTTCTAACATAGGAGGGTGGCCCCATGGCCAGCCAGTGCAGGAACCTATTTTACAGGAGCACAATCTACTGGAGATCCCATTATCTTCTGTTAAGTGGCCCTCTGCCATGAATGGCCATTTTAAGTAATCTTTGTGCCTAATTAAAAATGAAACTTCTAGGAGCAATAATTGACTTAACATGCAAAGCTACCTGCACTTCTTATGAATGTATTCATTTATCTCTTACCAGAACCTTCAGATGCTCAACCTATTTCATGTAAAATTTTTGGCATGCTTATAAGTTCCTATAATGCCCCAGTTAAGTCCCATTACTAAAAATGTTTCAGCAAATTTGTAATATTCCTTCCTTGCTTTGCAGGAAGAAATTTGGGGCTGCAAAACTACCAGTTTGACACTTTTATGAGCTACATTCCATACAATATCATTTTTTTTAAATTTTTATTTATTTTATTATTTATTTGGTTGAGCTGGGTCTTAGTTGCAGCAAGCCGGCTCCTTAGTTGCAGCACATGGGCTCCTTAGTTGTGGCACGCAAACAGTTGTGGCATGCATATGGGATCTAGTTCCCTGACCAGGAATCGAACCCGAGCCCCCTGCATTGGAAGCATGGATCTTAACCACTACACCACAAGGGAAGTCCCACAATATCATTTTTTTAAGTGGAAAAGAAAACCACAACAATACTCCAGGGAGCATACTTTCTTCTCCAGTCCTGGAAGCATGACGTTTCGTGAGTGCCTACCAGCACACCTGTGCGTGCCTGCCTTCATTAGATCAAAAATATGCACGCTCTCAAACTCCTGAGCTCCAGATGGCTCACAGAGATTCTGCCAGCTTTTTGTATGAAAGTATAAAATATTTTATATTTCAATTTTTATTACTTTCAGTGGCTCAATATAGTTCCCTTCTCATTAATTTTTTTTAAAATATAAACAAATTAGGTATCTCTTATTTAAATAGCAATGCCAGCAAAGTGAAAGACTAGCCTCTGAATGAATGTCTTAAGCGAATACCAAGATTAGATTTTTAAAGGAGGGAAGGAAGGAAGGAAGGAGGCAGGGAAGGAGGGAGGAAGAATGGAAGGAGGGAAAGAAGGAAGAAAGGGCAAAAAGATTGAGATAGTGGCAAGATAAAGTAGAAATGAAAATTCACTTAAGGAGCATTCTACAGGAATTGAAATCTCAGGTAGTGGTTTTTAAACCAGCAATGCACTGTGGGTTTAGGCCTAAGGAAATCTGACAGTATACCCTGAAGAAAGGCTAATATACTTTTCTTTCCCTAGAGATTCTTTTTGCTCATGTTCTAAAGAACTTGGACTTTCCAGGAAAATCAGAATATACCTGTGAAGTTCAAATGCTTGTGTAAGAAAGCTCAGTGTCACTATTATAGTCCATTTATAGCAGGTATACAGATCCCAAAAGCCTGCATTCTCTGTATGAGCACTACCCATGGTTGTAGCTTATTTTCCTTTCCTTATGTTCAGCATTGACTATGACTTCCTTCTGTATATTTTGGTCATTGCTGTTATTTTTATTGTTATCTTGCTATGTGTGTGCTAGCCACCTGAAATATCAATAGTTTTTGGAATGAACCTGGTGATGGGTAGAGAGATAAATAATAATAATAATAATAATAATAATAATAATTAACAGCTTATTATGATTACTATGCACTCCACAGTTTTGTGAGGGGCTAAAAGGCCTGCAGAATGGGTATAGACAAACCTCAGAAAAATGTTTTTTTGTTAAGGCTGTTTTGACTCTATATTTTCCATTTAATCATGCCCAGCCAATATGTCTTGGGGATCTCTCTTTTAATGGACACTCAAATATCAAAGGGATACAGGGAAGCTAGAGATAAGATTTCAACCTCCCTTCTGGTGCCAACCTAGTACTACTTAAGTCTCATGCCATTTAAAGCCTACTTCAATGTTCTCTTCCAGTCACCAAAGATCTCTCTCATAAGCGGGTTTACCCAATGTGCAGATGATGCCTAGATAATATGTATGCCCTTTGTTTAAGGATAAGATGGGTCATTCATTCCTTTCTTAAGTATTGATGCAGAGCATATTATCTATTGGGTATGGTGTTCTAATAGAAAGCCACACCAGGCCTTGTATCAGCCTTCAAGAAATTTAGATAATATATTACCAAACACATAATTTTATAGGAGTACAATAATGACATTTTTTTGGCTTGAGATTGAAATCTAATCTTTGACCCTGAGCTGCTATTTTGCCAAATGGCAGGTACTCAACTGAGTTCATCCTTTTTTATCCAGTGATTTCTCTTTGCCTTGTCCTCACATTCATAAGTTCTGCTCAGAATTTAGTTCAGAGTTCTATCCACTTCTCTCAGCATAACCCCCAGCCTCACCATAAGATAATACTTTTTGCAGAGATCTATGGTGAGCATTTTTTATCCCTACCTGTAAGATCCATAGGAATATTTGGGAACCTCTTCTGCAAATTCTTTAGGAAATGAGGAAGGTAGGAGAGGTGTATTGTTTTGTAGCCTCTCTTGGACTTGATATGCCAGGTGTCATCTCTTAATATACATGTATTAACAAAGAAAGTCCATCTTCCTGTGTTACAGATTGGCCCATCTGGCCATCAGAACCCAAGTCCACCAAATATTTGAATCTTTTCCCCTTCTCGTTCTGATTCCATAGCTAACTGGTTAGACCACGTTGAGGGGTCAGTTTGTTTGACAGTTACATTTTCAGTATAAATAAGAAATTGTTTATTCTGGTTTCACATATCAGTGTTAAGCAAGTATCATATGCATTAATCTAATCAATTCCAGGTCATTTCTGAGTCTGCAAAATAGAGGACTAGACTCTGGGCTGAGGTGAATTCAGACTATTACCTCTGTGAAGGCAGGGACTGTGTTTATCTTCATCATCACCCTTTATTTTAAAGTGCCTAGTCCTTAGTTGGTACTTGATATATCTTTTTATACATATATAAATGAATTTATTTATTTATTTATTTTTGGCTGCGTTGGGTCTTTGTTGCTGCGCGTGGGCTTTCTCTAGTTGCGGCGAGCGGGGTCTACTCTTCATTGCGGTGCGCAGGCTTCTCGTTGTGGTGGCTTCTCTTGTTGCAGAGCACGGGCTCTATGCGCGCGGGCTTCAGTAGTTGTGGCTCGTGGGCTCTAGAGCGCAGGCTCAGTAGTTGTGGTTCATGGGCTTAGTTGCTCCGCGGCATGTGGGATCTTCCCGGACCAGGGCTCGAACCCGTGTCCCCTGCATTGACAGGCGGATTCTTAACCACTGAGCCACCAGGGAAATCCCAAGTATTTGATATATCTTAATGAAGAAAAATTTTACCTTCTTAGGCTTACTGGTAGCTAGCTACTCAACTGGACTCCTTCTGGTGACATCAATCATATCACACAGGATTTCTTTTGAACTTGTTGCTAAGTTGTATTATTCTCATTTTGTATATATGTTAAAACCAAGACTTAGATGACTTTCCTGTTGTCACAAAGCTAACAGAATGACTTTGGAACCTAGATGTAGAGAATTCCAAAGCCCATACCCTTTCCATTGCATCATGGTGCCTGTAGGAACAAATCAACAGAGATCCCAGCTAGCTAGAGTTATCAGGTAAAGCATCTTGGAAAAGATTTAATTTGAACTAGGTTTTGAAGGTTGTGCAGCAGCACAACATCAGCCAAGGTGAAGGGGCAAGATACTGCATGTTATATTGGGGAAAGATTAAGTAATAAAGTTCAACTTAAGTGTATAAGCTATAAGTTATATGATGACGGACAATGAATCTAGAAAGGTAGGACAGATCATTAAATTCTTGAATGGCAGACTGAGGAATTTGAACATTCTTTTATAAGTAAATAGGAAGCAAACACAGGTTTTTAAAGAAGATATGAAACACAAACACAATCATCAATTAGAATGATGATTCAAGTTGACATGTTCCTCAATCAGAAGTAAGGAGACTAGTTAAGATGTTATTGAAAATAGTGCAAGTAATGATAGTAAGGATGGAACAGTAAGGGAGAAGGCAAGTAATTTAAAGAGCTCCGAGTCTCAAGGCAACATAGGTAGGGGAATGAAGCACTAACAGAAACAGAGGAGTTAAATTGATGATGTAGGAAGATCATGCTTTTAGGTTTGTAGGCATTACGTTTGTACTGCTTGTAGTATATCCAAATGTAGATGACCAGCAGAAAGTTGGGATATGAGACTATAGCTTGAAAAATTTCTGCTGGAGTCACCTATTGGGGATTCTTCTGCCGGGAGGCAATCATTGAAATCATAAGGTAAATGAGATTATCAGAGGCAAGGGTCTGAAAAGCAAAAAGTAAAAACTTGAACAAACCTCAGGCAGGAACATTTAGGGGACAGAAGGAGGAAGAAGAAGCCTCAAAGTAGACAGAGAAGGTGCGGTCAAAGAGGCAGGTAGTTATTACTTCCCTCAGGAGGTTATTTCTGCTAGTTTCAAGACTGAGAACTACTGTCTTAGTTTAATGATAGAAAATGATGGAAATAGCTAGGAGGAAGTAAGTTGGTAAATATGGATTAGACCAAGGCAAATTTGATGAGCTGAATAGAATTTTTTTCCGCGGCCATTTACTTTTAAAGTTTTTTTTTTACAATACTACTTCAAAACTGGCTTATTTTCCCAGGCATTCCCTCCCCACCACCACCATTTTGAATAAAAGTAATAGGCAATACTAATGCATAAAGGATTCCTGGTAAATTCTTAAAACATTCAGGGATATTCTTCTAAGCCGAGTTTTCGACTTGATTCAAATATGAATTGAATTATTAGCAACTGATGTTATAGTCGGCTTTGAATTGAAAATAGTCAGTTAATTGAATGACTTTATCCCAGCTATTAATGTACTCTTTTCTATTTCTAATATTTTGTCTCTGAAATACTAATCCCTGTTTGCCCTCTGGTTTCCAATCTTTGGTAAGTTAGATAATGTCATTTTACTTTTTTAAAAATTCCAACTTGACATAAGTAACATTTGCTTCTCTAACCTTTAATAATGCTAAAGCCACAGAAATACTGTTCTATATTTGGATTTTTTGGGGGGTTGATAAACACACAGCATATTTCTATTGTATAAGTATGTGATACTCGTACAGAAAGCAGACAAAAAGTGAAAAAATAACTTTATTGCTCAAGATCAAAATTTGTTTGCTCAGTCTTTTTATTTTGAAGTATACTTGATTTACAATATTACACTAGTTTTATGTGTACAACATAGTGACTCTATATTTTTATAGATTATATACCATACAAAGTTATTATAAAGTACTGATTATATTCCCTGTGTTTGCTCAGTCATAATAAGAATATGCATATTTCATAGCTTTCTGAATATTTTTTGCTGATGTAAGCTTGTTCTTTTCGAATAATGAACAGAGGCTTTGGAAAATTACTTTTTAATTGGAGAAAGGAGTTTTTTCTTCAATTAATCTCTATTATTAATTTCAGCTGATATGAGAAACCCCAAAAAGAATCCTAGCAAATGCACAGACTGTTTAGAAAGTGTCAGTAATCTCTATATTTATTTGTTTGTTATTGTTACTTTTAAAGAACATTTTGATTGGTAAAAATTACAAAAAGGAACTGATGTCATAGTAAATATGTTAGGAGAAGACAACTAGAATAAAAAATCTCTAAAAGATGAGGAACACCCAATGGCAATTTTACAGAATGTTCTTCAAAGACAAATAATCCATTATAGTGCAAGATGAAAACATCAAATATATTTATTTCTTGCCTAAAAAAAGTAGAAAAGAAATTCAGCGGTACTAATCATTAATATAGATATTTACACTGGCACCTCACTTGCTGTGTGTATCAGGAGGTCATGGGTCATACAGTGAGTGCAAGGTACATGGAAAGCACACTGTGACAGCCAGCACTGCTCCACCACTCCTGGGTTCCCTTTCAGCATTTTGCCATGTATTGCAATTTCCTTGTCCCACCAAGTGAATTTGAAAATGTATTATTTTAAGTATTACAACCTTTAAATACTTTGTAATGAGAAAGACAGTGACCACAACGTTGTGTCCTACAAAGACATTCACTAGTTATCTCGTTGAAGTACTTGAAGTGGTGGTTGAAATAAAAATTGAGTCATACATTTTTCTTTTACAAATTAGATAAGTGCTTCAAAGTTGCTGTACTTTTCTGCACTGGTAGGTGGGTCTCAACAGAATGCTACCTCGTAGATATTTTTTTGAAAAGAGACATGTTTTCATCCAGCACATCAAAATAAAGTGGATGTTTTAATAATGAGTGATTAGTAATTGTTTTTGAAGCTCATTGATATAGAGAAAGT
The DNA here is from genome assembly GCF_965194825.1 of Balaenoptera physalus. NCBI lineage: Eukaryota > Metazoa > Chordata > Mammalia > Artiodactyla > Balaenopteridae > Balaenoptera > Balaenoptera physalus. The sequence goes on from NC_138885.1 coordinate 58,804,611, forward strand.
ATTTTTGAAAATATATGATTTTGCTGCATTTTAACAGCAGATGTAAATATGACAACTATAAATTCTCTCATGACTGCTCTTTACTTTAAAAAATAACTAACATTTTACAATCTGTTTAACAATCTTCTGAAGATTTCAGTGGATCTTGCTAAAAGTGTAACAATGCAACAACTTCTGATTAGGTGTCAAAAACAAGTGGCTTTTACTCAAGAAGACACCAAGTTGCTGAATTTCAAAAACTGTTTGTGTAATTGGTAGATGGAATTGAAAAACTGGTATCATGATTTCCTAAGTATTTCCCTTGATGCACTCATTTCATTGGAATATAACATTTTTTGTAAATATCTTCTTCAGTTATGTTAGCCTTTAAAACCAAGTTTAAAAAGTTGAACCTTTAACTTGACTTTCATATTACTAAATGTTAAAATAAAACTTTCATAGAATTTCAGCATGTTCAATTATATGGTTTTCACTAAAAATAATTATCAATAACTTTAAGAGCAAAGATTTTATGTATCATTAGTAACTTGAAAATTATTTAAACATCATTTCACCCTTAATCTAGACTTTAAAATCTTCTATTTATATACTTATAACTATATGTTATATTTCATACAATATAACAGTACAGTAGTAGATAATATATATATTATAAATAAATGTACACCTATGGGATACACAAAATTTTTTCACTGTTACGGGTTTACTATTCAAATAGTTTAGAGTCTATTAAATCATTAAACTAGAATGAACAAAATAAAATGTTTTTCTGTGCAAACAATAATTGTATTGAAGACTAAACAGTACCTTAGTATTTATTATCACATAAGCACCAACAAGGGCTGCATTATGACTTTCATGGACCCTAGACACTTCGCCTTCATGGGCCTCTTCTTCCATAAAAATATTTTAAATTATATTTTATGACTGCATTGGCATAAAAATAAATATATTAATATTACTTGTATTCTCTAACCTAAAAGTTCATTTTTTTTCTTCTGATTTTTAAAATAAATTGAAACATTTTTATGTTTTAAATAGAGTATTGTGGGCCTTAGGCACTGTGCCACATGGATAAGTTGGCCCTAGCACCAACACCATAAGAGATGAAATGCAGCTTCTCACATTCAGATTTTAGTGCCATAACTAGTACACCATTTGTTGCAGAATAACCACACATGAGGACCAAGTATACTTTGTAAGGAAAGACTCATGCAAAACACCGGGTATGTGTTTTCTCCAAATAATCAGTCAAAGACATTAAGTCTTTCTGTTTGAAAGATGATGGAGTCCTCGGAACAGCAGCTAGGACAAGAGAAAGGAGAGAACACGGACCTGAAGCTACAACCTAGGAGCAGGTGGAATATGTTCAGGTACTACCAGCATCAGTAAAACAGTAGTGAGGGGTCCAATCTTCAATTAAGCTAAAGCCCAACTCTTCCCCATGGCCTACAGGTCTGACCCATCCCCTTCGTTCCTGTGTCCTTCACCAGGCTCCTATCACACTGGCCTGCCTGCTGTTCCTCAGACACAAACATACTAAGCTCAGTGCAGCCTAAAGGGCTTTGCTTGGACACTCTTCCCCCGCCTTAGGGCAGCGCGGCTCCCCTGTGTCATCTAGGCCTCTGCTTACATGTCACCTCTCCAGACAGTCTTTCTTCGTCAACCCTTCCCTCACTCTATTACAACACCCTGTTTTATTTTCTTCATAGCATCAATCACTGTCTGAATCTGTCTTTATCATTAATTCATTTATTGATTGTCTATCACCCCAAATGGAACATAAGCACCATGGTTACAGAGGGTGTCTGTCTTGTTCACCTGTAGCTCCTCAGTGTGTGGAACAGTAGCTGGCATAGAAGAGATACTTTTCAAATGAATAAACTGAGGTCAGTGTAACAGCTACTTCAATCCTTCCTTCCTCTGCTTCTACTCAAGCCCCTCAGTTCATGGCTCTGTCTACCATGAGACCTTTCCTTTTTAGGAATGTGAAATCTAGCTCAACACCTGGTTTAACATAATATACCTGAAAACTACTTTCATAACAGGATATACAAGATAGTACAGTACAACTAGGCAGCTGAGGAAAAACCTGCCCAAACATCTTAAATATTTATTAGTATTTATTGATGCTAATACACTTCACACGAGTATGTATCACAACATTATTAACTAACTGACACTCCACTGTTACATAAAACATCTTTGTGCTGTACCCATAACTTAGATGACAGTTTGGGTAAAATGACATAGCACATACAGTATACCCACTGATCATGTATCTGCTTCCCAAAAGTGGAGATGACGGCAGAGAATGCAATGTCTAATGTTTAACATGGGAACAGTATCATTTTCAGGGCCTCTTTCTCTAGCCACCAGAGCTGTTCCCAAGCAGGAAAGTTTTTGAAGTGCTTGATCGCCTGCTTTCGTTCTCTGTGAGGCAGTTATCCTACTGCCCGCTGTCCAGTGGTCACTAATTGTTAATACTCAGCTTTAAACAACCGCAGAGGATGATGTTCAAGCCCTCCACACACCCCTAGACACTAGTTCTGACTTCTGTCACAAGTCCTTCTGTTGGAACCCCTTCAATTTTCCATGATTCTTCCTCAAACTGCATTACCCATCTCCACACGCACTTACAAACCAATCAACCAAGAAGTATTTGTTTACTGCTGATCGTGTGCTCAGTACTGTGCCAGAGCTTTGAGGAGATGGAGGTGAACTGTAAAAAACCATTCCTGTTCTTAAGAACCCATAGTTCGGATAAGAGACAAAATTACTGGCCGTAAAAAGTATTGACGAATGTTAACTAAACTTATTGTGGTGATCATTTTGCAATATATACATATATTGTGTTGTACACCTGACACTAATATAAGGTTATATTTCAATTATATCTCAATTTTTTTAAAAGGTAAAATAAAAGCAAATCAATAAATTTTTAAAAAGCATTGAATCTTAGAGGACAGAATACAATTACAGGAAGCAGACCTAGAGCCCATTCTCCATTTTTGCTCTAGCAAATTCTCCTAGAGCATTTCAGGCAAATGGATAAAGACATAAAGAAAGCATGAATATGGCTTGTTTGTGAACTTTGAGGAGACGATGAAAATGGAGTCTATGTTGGAAAAAAAAAGTGGGAAATGCGGTTAGTTAGCAAATGAGAACATATCATCAAGACGTTGAATGCTAGGCAGAAGCATTTAGATTTGTTTGAGTGGAAAACTTGGAATTATATTTACTCTCATCTTTCTCTCCATGTCCCAGATTTGTAGAGAAAATAAAAGACTTCTTTTTGTTGAATAATGCCTTCCTGGAAGTCTTCTATTTGTAGTAATGACAGTCAAACCCTCTGAAGGTATGTTAAGAATAGTTGCCGAAACCTCAGGCTGGGATTTTTAGCATTTATATGTTTTTTCATAAGGTTCTTTTGCTATTTTTAACCTTAAATAATTTGGTTTGGAAGAATGAAAGAAATGAGAGGTGACTTTTTTCTGACAGCGAATGGATTTTTCATTTCAGCTGGTCTTCGGGCATAGTGACTTTTTCAACTATCATAAGCTGCTTTTGGTTTGTCTCAGAACCTGGAATAAGGATATATTACATGCAGCTGTGCAATTCATGCCCTAAATTTTAATTTTTTTTTAATTTAAAGCTTATTTCTATCACCCTGTGCCCTATATTATTGTCAAAGGAGAGAAGAAAGTTTGTGGAGCATGTATTATGGACCAGTGTATTAGTCAGGATAGACTAAGATCCAGGACAGGTAAAAGAACCAGATTCTGGTGGACATTAGTAAGGTCTGCCAGGACCAGGCATCAGGCCAGTGTGCTTCATAAGTTATATTTAATCTTCACAAAAGCTTTAAGGAGTAATATTATCCTCATTTTTGCACATGAATAAACCAAAGTGGTGTGGTGATGTAGAAAGACATTTGGGTAAGAGATCCTGGGTTGGGATCTCAGTTCTGTTACATACTTAGTTGTAAGACAAATCAGCTGATGTGTCACTCCTATACAATTAAATTGTGCACATCACAACTGGATGATTTTCCTGATCTCTCATTGGTATTAGGTGCCCCTCCTCTGTCTTCCCATAGCAATCTGTGCTACTTTCTCATCATCACCATTATTGTATTATAACTATTGTTATAATGGTAAGTTTCTTAAGGAAAGAGCTGTTCTTATTCATAGTTTTATCCCTTGTACCTAGTAGAATATCTGGTACCTGGTAAGCGTTTAATATTTACTGAGGGAATAAATTCAAATACTTAACTTTCTAGTCATCTATTTGGCTGAAACATCAGATGAAAATAGAGATGTTGATAATGGTATGAAATAACTTGCCATATTCCAGAAAAGCATAGCCAAAAATATGTATTTTTACAAGTTCCTAGGGTTTTGTATCTGTAAGAAAATCACTTGATATTACACAGTGGCAAACTATATATAAAACTCACAGGTGTGTTTATTTACTATTGTATTAGGTTGCTAGGGCTGTCGTAACAAAGCAACACAAATTATGTGGCTTAAAACAACAGAAATTTACTATCTCATGCTTCTGGAGGCTAGAAGTCAACAAGATTGGTTCCTCTGAGGGCTGTGAGGGAAAACCTGTCCCATGCCTCCCATCCTGGCTTCTGGTGACAGCCAGCAATCCTTGCTTTTCCTTGGTTTGTAGATGCATCATTACAATAACTGCCTTCTTCATATGGCCTTTTCCCTGTGTATTTCTCCCGTCTCTTCTTTTTTTTTTCTTTTTTTCATTGAGGTATAGTTGTTTTACAATGTTGTGTTAGTTCCTACTGTACAGCAAAGTGGAGTTCCCTGTGCTATACAGCAAGTTCTTATTAGTTATCTATTTTATACATATTAGTGTATATATGTCAATCCCAATCTCCCAATTCATACCACCACCACCACCCACCCCCCACTGCTTTCCCACTTGGTGTCCATATGTTTGTTCTCTACATCTGTGTCTCTATTTCTGCCTTGCAACCAGTTCATCTGTACCATTTTTCTAGGTTGCACATATATGCATTAATATACGATATTTGTTTTTCTCTTTCTGACTTACTCTGTATGACAGTCTCTAGGTCCATCCACGTCTCTACAAATGACCAAATTTCATTCCTTCTTATGGCTGAGTAATATTCCATTGTATATATGTACCACATCTTCTTTATCTATTCGTTTGTCGATGGGCATTTAGGTTGCTTCCATGGCCTGGCTATTGTAAATAGTGCTGCAATGAAAATTGGGGTGCATGTATCTTTTTGAATTATGGTTTTCTCTGGGTATATGCCCAGTAGTGGGATTGCTGGGTCATATGGTAATTCTATTTCTAGTTTTTTAAGGAAACTCCATACTGTTCTCCATAGTGGCTGTATCAATTTATATTCCCACCACAGTGCAAGAGAGTTCCCTTTTCTCCACACCCTCTCCAGCATTTGTTATTTGTAGATTTTCTGATGATGCCCATTCTAACTGGTGTGAGGTGATACCTCATTGTAGTTTTGATTTGCATTTCTCTAATAATTAGTGATATTGAGCATCTTTTCACGTGCCTCTTGGCTATCTGTATGTCTTCTTTGGAAAAATGTCTATTTAGGTCTTCTGCCCATTTTTGGATTGGGTTCTTTGTTTTTTTGATATTGAGCTGCATGAGCTGTTTATATATTTTGGAGATTAATCCTTTGTCAGTCGATTCTTTTGCAAATATTTTCTCCCATTCTGAGGGTTGTCTTTTTGTCTTGTTTATGGTTTCCTTTGCTGTGCAAAAGCTTTTAAGTTTCATGAGTTCCAATTTGTTTATTTTTGTTTTTATCTCCATTACTCTAGGAGGTGGGTCAAAAACGATCTTGCTGTGATTTATGTCAGAGTGTTCTTCCTATGTTTTCCTCTAAGAGTTTTATACTGTCCAGTCTTACATTTAGGTCTTTAATCCATTTTGAGTTTATTTTTGTGTAAGGTGTTAGGGAGTGTTCTAATTTTATTCTTTTACATGTAGCTGTCCAGTTTTCCCAGCACCACTTATTGAAGAGGCTGTCTTTTCTCCATTGTATATCCTTGCCTCCTTTGTCATAGATTAGTTGACCATAGGTGCATGGGTTTATCTCTGGGCTTTCTATCCTGTTCCATTGATCAATATTTCTGTTTTTGTGCCAGTACCATATTGTCTTGATTACTGTAGCTTTGTAGTATAGTCTGAAGTCAGGGAGTCTGATTCCTCCAGCTCTGTTTTTTTTTCCCTCAAGACTGCTTTGGCTATTCGGGGTCTTTTGTGTCTCCATACAAATTTTAAGATTTTTTGTTCTAGTTCTGTAAAAAATGCCATTGGTAATTTGATAGGGTTTGCATTGAATCTGTAGATTGCTTTGGGTAATATAGTCATTTTCACAATATTGATTCTTCCAGTCCAAGAACATGGTATATCTCTCCATCTGTTTGTGTCATCTTTGATTTTTTTCATCGGTGTCTCATACTTTTCTGAGTACAGGTCTTTTACCTCCTTAGGTAGGTTTATTCGTAAGTATTTTATTCTTTTTGTTGCAGTGGTTAATGGGCGTGTTTCCTTAATTTCTCTTCCTGATCTTTTGTTGTTAGTGTATAGGAATGCAAGAGATTTCTGTGCGTTAACTTTGTATCCCGCAACTTTACCAAATTCATTGATTAGCTCTAGTAGTTTTCTGGTGGCATCTTTAGGATTATCTATGTATAGTATCATGTCATCTGCAAACAGTGACAGCTTTACTTCTTCTTTTCCAATTTGGATTCCTTTTATTTCTTTTTCTTCTTTGAGTGCCGTGGCTAGGACTTCCAAAACTATGTTGAATAATAGTGGCGAGAGTGGACATCCTTTTCTTGTTCCTGATCTTAGAGGACATGCTTTCAGTTTTTCACTGTTGAGAATGATGTTTGTTGTGGGTTTGTTGTATATGGCCTTTATTATGTTGAGGTAGGTTCCCTCTATGCCCACTTTCTGGAGAGTTTTTATCATAAATGAGTGTTGAATTTTGTCAAAAGCTTTTTCTGCATCTTTTGAGATGATCATATGGTTTTTATTCTTCAGTTTGTTAATATGGTGTATCACACTGATTGATCTGTGTATACTGAAGAATCCTTGCATCCCTGGGATAAATCCCACTGATCATGGTGTATGATCCTTCTAATGTGTTGTTGGATTCTGTTTGCTACTATTTTGTTGAGGATTTTTACCTCTATGTTCATCAGTGATATTGTTCTGTAATTGTCTTTTTTTGTAGTATCTTTGTCTGGTTTTGGTATCAGGGTGATGGTGGCCTCATAGAATGAGTTTGGGAGTCTTCCTTCCTCTGCAATTTTTTGGAAGAGTTTGAGAAGGATGGGTGTTAGCTCTTCTCTAAATGTTTGATAGAATTCACCTGTGAAGCCATCTGGTCCTAGACTTTTTTTTTTTTTTTTTTTTTGCAAAGCAAAGTTTATTAAAGCACAGTTACACTCTCAGAGGGAGAGCAGGCTGTTTCTGCGATGTGAAACCAACCCTGGTCCTAGACTTTTGTTTGTTGGAAGATTTTTAATCACAGTTTCAACTTCATTACTTGTGATTGGTCTGTTCATATTTTCTATTTCTTCCTGATTCGGTCTTGGAAGGTTATACCTTTCTAAGAATTTGTCCATTTCTTCCAGGTTGTCCATTTTATTGGCATAGAGTTGCTTGTAGTAGTCTCTTAGGATGCTCTGTATTTCTGCGGTGTCCGTTGTAACTTCTCCATTTTCATTTCTAATTTTATTGAGTCCTCTCCCTCTTTTTCTTGATGAGTCTAGCTAAAGTTTTATCAGTTTTGTTTATCTTCTCAAAGAACCAGCTTTTAGTTTTATTGATCTTTGTACTGTTTTCTTTGTTTCTTTTTCATATATTTTTGCCCTGATCTTTATGATTTCTTTCCTTCTACTAACTTTGGGTTTTGTTCGTTCTTCTTTCTCTAGTTCCTTTAAGTGTAAGGTTAGATTGTTTATTTGAGATGTTTCTTGTTTCTTAAGGTAGGATTGTATTGCTATAAGCTTTCCTCTTAGAACTGCTTTTGCTGCATCCCATAGGTTTTGGATCATCGTGTTTTCATTGTCATTTGTCTCTAGGTATTTTTTTGATTTCCTCTTTGATTTCTTCAGTGATCTCTTGGTTATTTAGTAGCATATTGTTTAGCCTCCATGTGTTTGTATTTTTTACGTTTTTTTCCCCTGTAATTTGTTTCTAATCTCATAGCATTGTGGTCAGAAAAGATGCCTGATATGATTTCAATTTTCTTAAATTTACCGAGGCTTGATTTGTGACTGAAGATGTGGTCTATCCTGGAGAATGTTCCGTATGCACTTGAGAAGAAAGTGTAATCTGCTGTTTTTGGATGGAATGTCCTATAATTATCAATTAAATCTATCTGGTCTATTGTGTCATTTAAAGCTTGTGTTTCCTTATTAATTTTCTGTCTGGATGATCTGTCCATTGGTGTAAGTGAGGTGTTAAAGTCCCCCACGATTATTGTGTTACTGTTGATTTCCTCTTTTATAGCTGTTAGCAGTTGCCTTATGTATTGAGGTGCTCCTATGTTGGGTGCATATATATTTATAATTGTTATATCTTCTTCTTGGATTGATCCCTTGATCGTTATGTAATGTCCTTCTTTGTCTCTTGTAACATTCTTTATTTTAAAGTCTATTTTACCTGATATGGATATTGCTACTCCAGCTTTCTTTTGATTTCCATTTGCATGGAATATCTTTTTCCATCCCCTCACTTTCAGTCTCTATGTATCCCTAGGTCTGAAGTGGGTCTCTTGGAGACAGCATATTTATGGCTCTTGTTTTTGTATCCATTCAGCAAGCCTGTGTCTTTTGGTTGGAGCATTTAATCCATTCACATTTAAGGTAATTATTGATATGTATGTTCCTATTACCATTTTCTTAATTGTTTTGGGTTTGTTTTTGTAGGTTCTTTTCTTCTCTTGTGTTTCCCACTTAGAGAAGTTCCTTTAGCATTTGTTGTAGAGCTGGTTTAGTGGTGCTGAATTCTCTTAGCTTTTGCTTGTCTGTAAAGCTTTTGATTTCTCCGTCAAATCTGAATGAGATCCTTGCCAGGTAGAGTAATCTTGGTTGTAGGTTCTTTCCTTTCATCACTTTAAACATATTGTGCCACTCCCTTCTGGCTTGTAGAATTTCTGCGAGAAATCAGCTCTTAACCTTATGTGAGTTCCCTTGTATGTTATTTGTTGTTTTTCCCTTGCTGCTTTTAATAATTTTTCTTTGTCTTTAATTTTTGTCAATTTGATTACTATGTGTCTCGGTGTGTTTCTCCTTGGGTTTATCCTGCCTGGGACTCTCTGTGCTTCCTGGACCTGGGTGGCTATTTCCTTTCCCATGTTAAGGAAGTTTTCGACTATAATCTCTTCAGATATTTTCTCTGGTCCTTTCTCTCTCTCTTCTCCTTCTGAGACCCCTATAATGCAAATGTTGGTGCATTTAATGTTGTCCTAGAGGTCTCTTAGGCTGTCTTCATTTCTTTTCATTCTTTTTTCTTTTTTCTCTTCTGCAGCAGTGAATTCCACCATTCTGTCTTCCAGGTTACTTATCCGTTCTTCTGCCTCAGTTATTCTGCTATTGATTCCTTCTAGTGTATTTTTCATTTCAGTTATTGTATTGTTCATCTCTGTTTGTTCTTTAGTTCTTCTAGGTCTTTGTTAAACATTTCTTGCATCTTCTCGATCCTTGCCTCCATTCTTTTTCTGCGGTCCTGGATCATCTTCACTATCGTTATTCTCAATTCTTTTTCTGGAAGGTTGCCTATCTCCACTTCATTTAGTTGTTTTTCTGGGGTGTTATCTTGTCCTTCATCTGCTACATAATCCTCTACCTTTTCATTGTGTCTATCTTTCTGTGAATATGGTTTTCATTCTGCAGGCTGCAGGACTGTAGTTCTTCTTCTCCTTCTTCTCTTCTTATAAGGACACCAGTCATACAGTATTAAGGTTCACCCTAATGACCTCATCTTAACTGATTACATCTGCAGAGACCCTATTTTGAAATAAGGTCACATCCACAGGCACTGGAGTGAAGAATTCAACATATCTTTTTAGTTGACAGATCAAACCATAACAACTATGAATAGTATTTTTTAAAATATTTGAGCCAACATCATTAAGGTCTGTAGACTTCAAATAAAAATCTAGATTTCTACTTCTCTTGAAAAATTAAAAGATCTTGAAAGAGAAAACTAGGTTTTGAAGGTTGTGTGGCAACACAATATCAGCAAAGGTGAAGGGGCAAGATATTTCATGATATATTGGGGAAATATTAAGTAATAAATTTCAACTTTATTATATAAGCTATAAGTTATAGGACTACCAAAGAGAATTTACTCAGGAAAGATTATTTCAGAATGACTTATTTTAAAAGTCTGAAGTATAATCAGATAAAGCCCATGAGAAATAAAATGGTAGTATCAAAGGAGAAAATAAAGTCAATAATCACTTTTCAACAAAAACAGCTGAAACGATGCAGCAACAATTAAGAGGAAGAGACATAGAAAATGAATTGTATTATATGACCCACCCATGGGCAAGATAAAAAAATGTTGTATTCAGAAAAAGAAAATAATACTATAAGTCATAATAGTCAACTTCTAAGGATACACAAAGAGAATTTATAAGTGAGAAAAGAAAATCCCTAAAGGGACTCCTGAGATGAGTGTACAATGTTAATTCGTTCTCAAAGATGTTTTATTTATTGCTAAATAGAAAGTAGTAACTCTGTGCATCATTCAAGGACAATGGATTTAAGAAAAGGGAGCAACAGTGGATCTTTACACTTAAATGGACATGAATTTCTGTCTCCCAATCATTAAATTTTATGTGTTCAAAACTCACTTCATCTTCACTTTTCACTTCCCCCACCAAATCCAAACCTGCTTCTTCTGTTGAATTCCTGAGTTAAAAAATAACCCTGTTTTTCAGTCACCTGAGATGCAAACATCCCTGCATGCCTCATCCTTTACCCTCAACCACATTTAATCAGAAATCTGGTCCTGTTATTTTTTACCTCATAAATATATTGGGAGAAATCTGTTTCATTTTCATCCACACTATTCCCACCTTCATGAGGCCCTCTTCACCACACCCCATTTGCAAAACTGAGCTACGAATAATCAGATGAAAGAATTAAGGTAATTTAGGTCCTCATCATTCCCCACATGGACTATTGCACTTCCTGGAAATTGGTCTCCCTGCCACATGCCTCCACCAATTTGCTATCTTTTCTTCCACACCCACATCATAGCCATTCACACTTCTGTCCTTTATAAAATATTCCCTCTACTCATATGCATATAATACCTCCCTTTTCAGTGAAGCCTTCCTGGTTGAGTTAGTTTCCTTTCTTCTGTGCTCCTTCAGCATCTCTCTGTTTATATCCCAATGAACTTGCTCCTCAAACTGCGGTCCACTGGTCCACAGTCTGTATGCCTGGGAACTTGTGAAAAATATAGAATCTCAGGCTCTACCCCAGACCTACTGAATCACAATCTGCATTTTAAGGAAATCCACAGGTGATTCTTATGCACATAAATGTTTGGGATGTATGACTAGAGATGATATTATCAGAGATCTGGATCTCTGTCTTTTACACTGAACTCTGAGCTACTCTAGATGAGAACCATGTATTTTATTTTTGAATCCCCTAACAAAGTGTCAGTATATGCTGAGCACTTACAGTATGTAAATGAGTGAAAGAGAAAATGAATACAGATGGTTCAGTGGTCACCCAAGTATTAGTGGCAAAACCAGGACTCCCCAGGCATGTACATATCAGAGACTTTCTACCACCCCTGCTGTGCCACTTACAACATGTCTTTCTTTTCCATATCTAAACCTCAGAGATATTGAATGACACACAGTCACAAGGCTATTTTAAGTGGCAAAGAGGGCACTAGAATACAAGGTTTTTTCTTGACACTTAGTTGAGGATCTTTCCACTGTGTCATTTGGCCTCTTTGTGTCAGAACAACAAGTGAAAAACACATAATTGAACTTCTGTTCTCACAATTCAAGTTTCAAAAAGCATCTGCCATGATGAATAAAAATATATTTGTATTTCCCCAGTGTGCTTCAATTCAGTCAGTCCTGGGTTACAGTCGAGTAAACCAAGCTCAGTGAACATGTTTATCTCAAAGTTAAAGGAGAAACCCTAACTGAAAAACAAAAAAAAGTAAGAAATAATTATAAATAGAAACATAATTTGTTTGCCAATTTGATTTTTTCTATCTGGTTCAATAATTTACAGCTTGTAACATTAAGTGTATTTTTACAGTACATTTTTTTTTTTTTTAAAGTATTTGTTTATTTATTTATTTATTTATGGCTGTGTTGGGTCTTCGTTTCTGCGCGAGGGCTTTCTCTAGTTGTGGCAAGCGGGGGCCACTCTTCATTGCGGTGCACGGGCCTCTCACTATTGCGGCCTCTCTTGTTGTGGAGCACAGGCTCCAGACGCACAGGCTCAGTAATTGTGGCTCACGGGCCCAGCTGCTCCACGGCACGTGGGATCCTCCCAGACCAGGGCTCGAACCCGTGTCCCCTGCATTGGCAGGCAGACTCTCAACCACTGCGCCACCAAGGAAGCCCCTACAGTACATTTTTAAAATGCTTGATATATAATGATTACAAACTTTCACTTAAGACCCATTTATATTCCAAATGCCACATTTACTTACATATTTCCAGCATACTTGAATATTTTGGGAAGGAAACAAATAGGACTTTTATATAATTGCCACCAATATGTTTTGCTTTGTTTCACTTTTGAAGTAACAACTGTATTATGCCATCCTATTCACTCATGAAGGCAGCAAATATTTATTATATGTGCATTATGTGCCAGGCACTGTCATAGGCTCTGCCCTCAGAAAATTCTGCCTCCAAGAATCTTATGGATAAATGGGGAGAAAGCCAAAGAAGCAAGCAGTTACAGTGAATCTTTAGGAAGGCAGGTGAAAACACAGGTACACAGGGCATCTAGGCAGAAAGAGCAGCTGGTCCAGGCATGGGAGACCAGAAAAGTCTTTGCAAAGATGACCATGAAGCTATGTCCTAAAAAAGAATAGAATTTAATTAGGCAAATTATGTGAGATGGGACTTTCCAGATAGAACAGGTACATGTGCAAAGACCCTAATCCAAGAGAAAGAATGGAAGGTTCAAAATAGCTGCAAGTAGTTCAGTATAGCTCAAGCAGAGCCTAGCTGGTGCAAAGGAGGGAATGGTACGGAGAGTGAAGAGGGTTAATGCTGGACAGGAAAGCAAGGGCAAGATCATGAGGGGTGCTGAATGCCCTACAAAGGAATTTGGATGCCATTCTCAATAATAAGAGTAACATGTAATGCATTTCTGCAAGTTTCAGTTACAGAAATGTGGGCTCCTCATTGTTCTAAATTTATCTCACTTTGTCTTTGTAACTAGTATATGCTCTAGGTACTGCTACTACTCCTGATTTTATATTGATAGATAATGAAAGTGTGGCATGGAGACGTAAAAGTTCATTAGCAAAGTTGTGCAGCTGGGTGTTAATTGGAGCTGGGCTTTTAAAAGTGATGGGAAGGGGCATGAGGTAATTTTTGTTTTGTAAAGATCATTCTGGCTCCAGAGTGAAGAGAGAATTTGTGAAGACATTTCAGTAATCCAAGTGAAATAAGACAAAGACCTGAACTAAGTTGAGACAACCGGGAGGAAAGAAATAGATGCATAGAGAGATGTTTCAGGGGCTAGGACAGGACTTAGTGTTGGGTCGTTAAGGTGTGAGGCCGAGTATGTGACCAGATGGACTTCTCCAAACAGGCATGAGTACCGGATTTTAGGACATACACAATCAAATATGCATTTTCCATGACCATATTTTTCATTAAAATGACTAAAATAAACATCAACTAATCTCTAACTGATGACACATACTTTGAATAGTGACATACTTTAAATGAATAAATTGAAAGACCTAGCTTTCACTTTATAAAAAGTATGTAATCTAACTATGGTGTCACTTCATTCTTATCTTATGTTGTTTATAGTACAGCTCGCTCTCTCTCTCTTCTTTTCCTGCCATTCTAATTCCTCTGCAGAAGAACCTCATCTGTGACTATTCTCCCAATGCTGGTAGGAACTCAAAATTCAGGTTGTTCCCTGCAAGTTTCAATCTATCTTTGATAGATGACTCAGATTCCAGGTTGTGAATATCTTCCTTGATCCCATTCCTCTTTCTACCTTGTCTCTAGTTTTCCTACTTCGTGTGCCAGTTTCTACACTTGGGCTTTTCACCGTGCAATGCCTGCCATTCACATACATTTGAACCTTGGCCTCTCTAGCTAAGGATCCATATTACCAGCTGCCAAACCAATGTTATCAGCTGGTAATATGGATGTTATCAGCTCATCAACTTGTTCATACTTAGTGATCTTTTCTCTTCTGCTCTGAGGGTCTTTTTTTTTTTTTGTAATATTGATAATGTTATGAGAAAACAAACATTTTTCAGACACTATGTTGTTTATGAATCTTACCCAAAATCTGTATTAAAATGTCAACTAATTAGTATTCTTTAGTTTTGACCAGTGGCCTAGTCCATCTCTAAAAAGTCACCTTTGAACTTTTAGAACTTTTGTCACTTATTCTTGTGATGCGCCTGTCCTTTTTCCTTGGATGTATGGCCAACTTTGAACTCTCCTTCAGTATCACATCTTCACCTCCTTATCATTAAAACAGTTATCCTTGTGTGTTTCTATTTCAGGTCTTCACCCAACTTTTGATCCTGCCTATACTTCTGGTTCTGGTCTTCCATATTCTGACCAGTTCCACAAGGGCCAATGTTCAGGGCCAATGTTATTAATAGCCATTAATCCCCATTTTAGATTACATCATTATTAGAAGAGCCAAAATTCTCTTTAAAGAGAAATGTGAGGGAAGAAAATTTTATATTAATAAGAAGACAGAGGACTACTTATTGCATTTATGAAAACCTAAAAACATATAAAGTGACAACTTTTATCAGGGCAAGGATAAAGAGGAAGCTAATATATTCTTTGTTATTAATTATCTCAATAATTGTTATCAATTATTATAAATTGTAAGAATATAGCAAATCAGTGCACGTTTTGAAGACTACAGGATCAAGGGTAAAATGGTTGACCGATAGTAAAAAGAAAAGAGAGTGGATTTAGAAAACACTGTAAATTCAGAAGGGGTAACAAAGAAGATGAAAATTCCTAGCAGAGATTAAAAGCAAAAGCAAATATACTAATTAAAATGCCACTATCTTTGTATCTTTGTCATTAACTTTTTTTTTTTTAATTTTTGGCTGTGTTGGGTTTTTGTTGCTGCACACGGGCTTTCTCTAGTTGCGGCGAGCGGGGGCTAATCTTTGTTGCGGTGCGTGGGCTTCTCATTGCTGTGGCTTCTCTTGTTGTGGAGCACAGCCTCTAGGCGCGCGGGCTCAGTAGTTGTGGCTTGCGGGCTCTAGGGAACAGGCTCAATAGTTGTGGTGCACGGGCTTAGTTGCTCCACAGCACGTGGGATCTTCCCAGACCAGGGATCGAACCTGTGTCCCTTGCATTGGCAGGCAGATTCTTATCCACTGCACCACCAGGGAAGCCCTTTATCATTAACATTTAAAAAGTCATTTCAGGGGCTTCCCTGGTGGCACAGTGGTTGAGAGTCTGCCTGCCGATGCAGGGGACACGGGTTCGGGCCCTGGTCTGGGAGGATCCCACATGCCGCGGGGCGGCTGGGCCCGTGAGCCACAACTGCTGAGCCTGCGCGTCTGGAGCCTGTGCTCCGCAATAAGGGAGGCCGCGATGGTGAGAGGCCCCGCGCACCGTGATGAAGAGTGGCCCCCGCTTGCCGCGACTGGAGAGAGCCCTCGCACAGAAACGAAGACCCAACACAGCCAAAAATAAATAAATAAATAAATAATAATTAAAAAAAAAAAAAAGTCAAGCACGGATGGCTTCTTTTAAAAAAAAAAAAAAAAAAAAGTCATTTCATTGGGAGATTTTTGTTATTCACCTACGTCTGATTTCACTGTTTGTTGCAGGGGTTAACAAACTACAGCCGGAGGGCCCACAAGCTAAGAATGCTTTTCACATTTTTAAATGGTTGAAGAAAATCAAAAGAAGAATAATATTTTGTGATATGTAAAAATTAAATTCAAAATTCAGTGTCCGTAAAGTTTTATGGGAACACAGTCGCACTATTTGTATGCTTTTTCTTTACAATGGCAGAGTTGAGGAGTTGCAGCAGAGACCATATGGCCAGGAAAGCCTAAAATATTTACTGTCTGACCCTTTACAGAAAAGTTTGCCAACCCCTGATTTTGCAACTAAAATAAGTTTCATCTTACTTGACAAGACCTTTTAACTAACATTATTTTGTAAGTATTCATTCCCCAAAGCACTGGATGCCTGTATAATGGTATAATATATAAATATGTAAGTGAATAAAACAAGTCACTTCCTACACAGATTATCAGGTCAATTACCAGTCTATATAAAAACAGTGACTTTTTTGGCATATGTGACAGTTGAACAGTCTGTAAAACTTATCTAAAATATTCTATTGCTTACTTATTAATTCCTGGATGCTTCTCTGTAAAGTTCTTTTTAAGGGACACAGTAAGGTTGGTTTGGATATACAATAGGAAATAAAAATCCTCAGAAATCCTAAAAAGAAACAGAGAATAGTGGCAAATGAATAAAGGGGTCTACATAAAATGACTGTCATTTTTATAGCACATAAGAATGTCATTTCAGCAATAAATGTGACCCCTAAAAATGACATGTATTTTTGGAACAAGTTTACCATGTTTGGTTGAACTTGACACCAGTATGTAAAGGCCACTGAAACAGTCCCTTCAGCAAATCTATTGTATTTACATAGGTCATAAATGTGCTCTGTCACTTCATTTAACCTTTTAAAAAACACAAGAGATTTTGTTTTCGTTTACATATACTTAAACTTGGGAATTGACAACTATACAGTATATACATCAAAGGTCAACACAGTTTCATGTACAAAAAGTTAACACAAAGCAAGCTATGTCTATATTAACCAACAGATTTTATTAAAGTTTAGGAAGAATATTTTTGCTAAACTGAATTCGAGACACTAATAAAATAAATTAACAAAATTATAAGAATATAATAGGAATGAAGAGGAGGTTTAAAAACTCTTAATCCGGGGCTTCCCTGGTGGCGCAGTGGTTGAGAGTCTGCCTGCTAATGCAGGGGACGCAGGTTCGAGCCCTGGTCTGGGAAGATCCCACATGCCGCGGAGCAACTAGGCCCGTGAGCCACAACTACTGAGCCTGCGCGTCTGGAGCCTGTGCTCCGCAACAAGAGAGGCCGCGATAGTGAGAGGCCCGCGCACCGCGATGAAGGTGGCCCCCGCTTGCCACAACTAGACAAAGCCCTCGCACAGAAACGAAGACCCAACACAGCCAAAAATAAATAAATAAACAAATGTGGGGTTTTAAATGTTCTGATACGAAAAGAGTACTTTAAAAACAAAAAACAAAACAAAAAAAATCATAATCCAAGAAGGCATTATGTATTCTATAATTTCTGTGCTTAGCGTATTTATTTATTTAAAAAATATATCTATTCAGCCTGCATCCATCACAAGCAGAGTAGTGTGGCTAAGCCCATGGGCTGTGGTAAGAAAAGACCTGAGTTCACACGTCAGCCCATCTCTAACTAACAGGACGTACTTAGGCAATGTAACTTTTTATTGTACCTCAATTTTCCTCCCTAAAAATAGATGTAATAATATGTCCATGTCGTAAAGTTAACTAACACAAATGTTAGTTCGCTGTTATGATCATTTTATGCCAGGCCCTGTGTGAAGAATTTTAACACAGTACAAGTGTGAACATTTACTCTCCTCTTGAGTTTTCTCTCTATCCGCTCATGAAGTAGACCATTATTACTGGTCCCTTCAGCTGTGATTTTTTTTTTTTTTTTTTTGTAATGTTGGTGAGAAAATGAAAATGTTCCAAACAACACTGTGTCACTTGTGAAATTTACCCATCATCTGTTCGTATTAAATCTTCAACTAACCAGTAATCTTTGGTTACGTCTATGTGATGAAATATAACAGCCATTGTCTGCCATAATATGGGGATTTAATGTAGCTGGTTGGAAGGCAACTTCTGAACGCATATTCCTGCTGTGCGAGCTTCCCCGTAGCCATGGAGCCAGCCCCACAGCAAGACTGAGGGAACCAGTCTGACTGTAAGCTTCACTGAATGAGGTCCTGTTTTGACCTGGTGCTGGCTTGAGGAGACTGGAGCACACCCAGTGGTCACATCCAGGACCTCACTAGGAATTTCCCTTACACAGACATGACTCAAGTCGGGTAAATAAAACCAAAAGTCCCCAAGGATGGGAACTTCATGTTGCTAGATGAGCAGCCATTTCTGAATGCCTATTCCAATTGTCTGATCTTTCTGTCATAACCCTGTTTGGAAATTTGGATCCATCCTATGGTATAGCAAACTGTGCAGAATTTTGGCCAATCATATTTTTGTCCAAAGTGCAAACATGCTTCTCTGAACTTACAAGACATTGCTCGGTTGTGAAGGATGGGCTGTGGGAGCCACCACGAGTTAAGTCTTTGAAGATTTGGTCTTGGTTCAGTACGGGCTGCCAAAAGATGGATGAAGGGGGATTGCGTATAAGCTTGAGAGACTCCCTAATAGAATCACTGTGAAAGGGGAAGCCAGACGGTCTGGAATGTCATCATCTTTCCCTCCGAAGCATATTTGTGATCTTTCCCAAAGAGGATAGAAAAGATTCTGTGTTGTCTTGAAAAGGTTGAATCATCCTCAGAGGTGACATCTAGGCCACTGAAGGATGGACTCAGATGAGAGAATTAAATGGAAAGTACCCAAATTTCCTCATGGAGAACCTTGGAACCAAGTCTCTCATGAAAAGATTTCTATACCAAGAACCCATACTCTTTTGGGAAGGGTGTTTTCTTGAATTTGCTGTTTTCCAGGCTATAGGCTATCTCCAGACGATGAAACTGTGTTGGAGTTCAGAAAACTAAATGAGACAATGTTAAAAAAAAATTTTTTTAATCCCCAAATTTCTGCACACAAAATGGAAAATTGGATGCATAACCATTAAATTTCACCAAGCTTTGTTCAATAATCTTTCATTATATACACACATTAAAACAATCCATTTGTAACTTCAAAAAAATTAGCCAACTTGGTTCACTAAGAGTTTTTTAAATATTATAAAAACTAGTGCAGTGGGTACTGCCAAGTCCTAGGCATATGGCTCCACCATGTGGATGAGCCCCTGCAAATAACACTGACAATAATTTTTAAAAAGACGTTAGTTCTAATGAAAATCAGAGATCAGAGGCCAAACCCTCTTATTATATATGAGAAAAAAGAACTCGAGAGGTTAAATGATTTACCCAGTCACATAGCAACATCAAGGCTAGAAGCTTGGGGCTCTTTTTATTAAAGTAGTTGCTTGAACTAATTAAGTCTTACTGTTAATTCACCCATTCATTCATTTTAATTATTAAATAATCAGATTAAGCATGTTCAATAGGTATGTGCTTTATTTTTGTCTGCCCGTAATCTAAGCCCCGTTTTTATTTGGTAGGAATCCTGTTGTGTAAATGTGGTGACGCAGAGTCCCACTTCCCTCTGGGGAACTAGAAGAAGCATTCATCCCCTCTTCTCACCCCAAGAGCTAGGAAGCAGACATATTAAGTTTGGCCAGCAGGAAGCTCTATATGGGAATGTTGGATCTGTAGAAAGTGACAAAATCAGGGGTAGTTAGGGGTTGTTCTGGAGGTGACTGAACAGTGAAGTCAGTCACAGCGGTGGTAGGTCTTCATGTTAGCAGCGGCAGCCAGGATCCAGTGGGGGCACTGTTCGTGGAGATGTTCTCTCCAGGCTGATCCTGAGATATGAGCTTAGCTACATTCTCTGCTTCCCAGTCTCTAATTCAGGGCCCTTTTCTGAGCTTGGTTCTTTAGCCCTCTTATGGACTGTCTGAGCCAACCTTTTTTCTTCCAGTGAAGTCCTTTTCTGTTTAGTAGGATCAGAGTCAGTTTCTGCTGTGCAACCAAGACCCCGCTATAAACAGAAATTGTTACCCGTAGTGAGTTGCAGCACAGAATCTTGGTGAAATTGGCAGGATCCAGGGCTTTTATCTGGCTTTGTTGAGGGTGAAGGAATTTAAAATTCTAGTCATTTTAGAGATAGAATTTAGATCTGCCTTATTCTACTAGGCAAAAGTGAAACAGCTAATTAACTTATTTCCTGTGGTCCCTGGGAACGAAATCCTATCACCCTGTGGCTGTCATGCTATGTGGTTGCCAAGAGAGGCCACATGTAATTACTTCAGTCACCAGTCCTCGTCCTTGAGTCAGCCCAGTCTAGGTACCAGATATGTGAGTGAAGGAGCTTTCAGATGGTTCCAGCCCATAGTCATTGAGTCATCCCCAGACTCAAGACTTCCTAGCTGAGGCAGCAGACATCATAGAGCAAGGGAAAGCCATCCCCAGTGTTCCACCTGAATTCCTTACCTACAGAATCCATGATCATAATAGAATGATTGTTTTAAGCCACTAAATTGTAGGTTAATTTTATATGCAGTAAAGATAATCAGAACAAGAACCTATACCAACTCAGTGGCTAATGAACTAGCTGGATGGCCAGACAGTTGGGAAGAGCAGGGTTGGAGATTATGGAGGGAGTTTGGGGAAAGGTTATGTTGAACAGATAAGGTGACCCAGTCAGTAAATATAGGTTAACCTCCTTTCTCAGCAATGCCAGCGGATTCATGAACCAAATGTTTATCATAGAGGGAATGAAGATTATCCGTGGTTTCAACAACAAGGAGCTCTCATCAGTGGCCATCCGGCTACAGTGAACACTCCATTTTCTAGTATCAGTAACTGATCATGGCCTTCTAAAAAGCATTATACCTAGAGAGACCAAAGAACAATTTGATATCAAGTTGTCTACACGGAATACCTATCATCTTTATGGGATGGGGAGCAGCGAGCAGCAGTTTTTCCTTATTGCAGTAGATATTTATTCTGAATTTGTTTTTGCTTTCCCTGATCATTCTTCTCTGTCATTACACCATCTGTAGATTAATTGGTTGCCTTATGCAAGGCGATGGTACCCCACACTAAATAGATTCAGTTTAAAGGAACTCATTTTTTTTAAGGAAACAAGGAAGGCAATGGGTTAATATTCAAGGGATTCATTGATACTATTGCATACCCCATTACCAGAAGAAACTAGTCACTGAGTCAGATAAGCTTAACCGAGAGTCAACAGCGTGGGGGGTTGATGTGTTTTCTTGCAGGATATGGTTTACATTTTGAACAAACGATTGCCACATGGAGTTCTTTTTCCACTTGGTCAGAATATCCAAGTCTAGAATTGTAGGGTTTAAAATTGGAATGGAGCTTCTCAGGATTATATTTACTAACTCACTTGCCAATTGTTTGTTTTCTATCCTTTTGATTTTGGATTCTGATGGAATAGGAACATGAGGATTGGAATTCCATTGAATTGGAAGCTAAGGCTGCACCTAATCAGTTTGGGTTCTTCATGCCCTATGGAAGCAGGCAAAAACAAAAAACTAGAGAGAAAAGATTATTACTGTTGTTGCTGTGTTACTATGTTTGTCAGTTCCTCTTAAGGGAAAGTAGACTTACTGCCACAGTTGTGGGTGGAAGAAAATGTCAGTATACTGCAATCCGATTTAAGCAAGGCTACCAGGGGCTCAGATCCCTCACCATATTGGGTAAAGAATCATGACCCATTGAGATTCAAACTGAAGGCAAGGAAAGTGTAGTGGAGGAAGGGAGTCACAAAATCCAGTTAAGGCCTCAGCTGAAGAACCCATGATTACCTTTGCTGTATCATGTTGCTTTGTTGGTGCTGCTGTTTGTTTGTTTGCAGCCAAGAATTCTGATTGGTACAGTCTCCAGATTTGCTGTTGACTCATTTTTCTGGAAAATGATAGAAAAATCATAGTCCAATTTAAGTTTATAACTATTAGAATAATATAAATTTACATCAATTTTAATTAAATTATATTACTTTAATTATAGTTCTAGGGGGAATTATATTTCAAGTAAACAGGTGTATAAAAATTTCAAAATAGAATTTATTTGATTTAAACATTTATTTGATTTAAACATTTCATCAGGTAATGAATGGTAGTGACATGGGAAATTATTAATTTTTAGTATCATAGTATTTTTATGATTAAAAATATTTATTTCTCAGCTTCATATAAAATCTTTTCTGTATTAACTATAATGGTGACATTTCAACTAGTCTCCACCATGAAAATGAACTCCTTTCTTAAATATTCTTTTTTAAAATATTTTTTAAATTAATTAATTTATTTTTGGCTGCGTTGGGTTTTCATTGCTGCACCGGGCTTTTTCTAGTTGTGGCGAGCAGGGGCTGCTCTTCGTTGAGGTGCACAGGCCTCTTATTGCAGTGGCTTCTCTTGTTACAGAGCACAGGCTCTAGGCGTGCGGGCTTCAGTATTTTTGGCACGCGGGTTCAGTAGTTGTGGCTCGCACTCTTCATCAAGGTGTGCGGACCTCTCACTCTTCATCGCGGTGCGCGGGCCTCTCAGTATTGCGGCCTCTCTTGTTGCGGAGCACAGGCTCCAGACGCACAGGCTCAGTAGTTATGGCTTGCTCAGTAGTTGTGGCACACGGGCTTAGTTGCTCCGCGGCATGTAGGATCTTCCCGGACCAGGGCTCGAACTCGTGTCCCCTGCATTGGCGGGCGGAATCTTAACCATTGCACCACCAGGGAAGTCCCTTAAGTATTCTTAATAATAAAGTAATTGAGTATGAAAATAGAGTATCACTACTTTAGTATATTAAATTAAGTAGCTTATTATTGGGGAAAAGAGTGTCACATTTTTAATTCTAAGCATTTTTCATTACTGAAGAGACTATAGCTCACCATGATCTTTAGTATATTAAAATAACATAGATATTTTGAGTTTTAAAAAATGATAACCAAGCTATGGGATGGAAATAAGCATTTCGTGAATGCTAGAATTATTTGCTACCAGAAAGGAAAATAAATTCCTGAAGGATACAAGCTTAGGATCATACAAAGAAAATAATGATTTGGGGTTGTTGGAGTCTTTCAGAATAAATTGGTAGTTATGTAAGAATATTATTTCAGTGTTTACAGAGTAATTTATCACAGAAAAATGTTCAATTAAGATCCCAAAATGATTTACCACAGACATTTTAGGCATATCCAAACATTTCCACATAAATTAAACATGATGTAATTGAGTGTTACATTAGCAATGCACCAGTGTTGATTCATGTGGAAATCCCAGACGTTTCACTGATTACTATCCTTTCACTGTGTATTAATGTAGATGTCATAGGTATTTTCATGAGGATCATGTGGTAAATCAACTTTAATGTACTATTTTAAAGATTGAAGCAGTTTTCAAGATGTCATAGTCTATTTATGCAGATTTATATACTGTTTAGAATTTAATTTACAAATAAGTACTATTAGGATTACTTCAAGTAAAACCATGTATTTAAATAAGTCATTTACCCATGCTAACTCTTTGTGTTTACTAACACGTGACTTATTGTCTGTTAAAAAGTGATGCTTTTTTGTGGTTATTCATTTTGGATATTTTAGCATAAACATAACTAAAGCAAGAGGCTATTGCGTAATTCTGGTCTTTTGGGTTTCCTAATGATCACACAAATTATTTAGCCCCTTTTTATTTATTTATATCTAGATATTCACCCAAAACAATTTAGGGTAGATTATTGAGAGTTTTTTTCACATGTAAAATTTTTTAACTTTTTAATTAATATGTGTTTTTAAACAAAGTAAATGAAAAATAAGAATGGAAAAGTTAGATGGAGCCAGGAGTGAGGTTAATATCTAAAAAGCAGGCACTTGCTAGTGATGAACGGCAAATTTGGCTGCAAGCTCTCCAGCAGCCAGATGTTCCTTAAATAGCTTGGGGCCGTCTTTACACAGAAGCCAAAACCAGTCTGAATGACCTTGAGGCTGCTCAGCCTAGCTTAGTACGGTATAAGAAGATTACAAGTGGACCATGCTTTACACAATAGATTTGTTACTGAGAAACTGTGCAGAAAGGGAAATTTTGTACATGGAATCATGTTATAAATATACTCGTGGAGGGATCATAAATGGTTCCTTTTAAAGAAAACCGACAAATGACTCCTTGTGTAACATGGAACTAATACACTTAGTTCTCTTATGAGTTTAGGATTTTTAATATTGGATTTTCTGAAGAGTCAGTGTGTAATACCATAAGGCTATCCTCTCATCTCAGTATCATGGTAGTAGAAATATTTAATGTATGCCCTGAATTTTTCAGGGAATGGGTTTAGTCTATGTGTAAAACCCTCTAACTTCTGTTTTGTTGTGTTTTGTTGTATTTACCATGTTTCATTGCTTTTGTTCAATTTTCTGAGTGCATATGGCAACCTACAATTTAAATTCCTTTGTGCAATACACATATATTTGAAAATATAAATACACACATCTATAGTCATATTCAAAGATAACCCTAACATTCACCAGTTCTTGTCTACCATGGTAAACTCTAGATATTGAACCAGGTATCACTTAAAATATCTTAATTTTTTTTAAAGTTTCGCTTTTACTAAAATGGATAATCTTTTATGATCTTTGAAATAAAAACAATCAGATTAATTAGAGACTTTACTCCTAAGAGGAGCCTTATAAAATATCAGTTTCCTATTTTGCAGGTGAAGAGAACAGTCTGCAAAGAGGGTACAGTCTTGCTTCCTGTTGTATCCTAGGGCCCCACATTGAGCCTAATACATAGTAGCTTCTCGGTGAGTATTGTTAAGGTGAAGGATTTGCATATTATTTCATAATGACACTGCTCAAGTGTCACCTATGATGGTTAAATTAAGCCTCAGAAGTACCCTTACATGTTACTTGTGAAAACAGAGAAACATGACTTACATGTCACCTACGAAAACAGAGAAACAGAAAATGTAACAGTGTTACATTCCCATTTGGAGAAGCATAAGTTTTTGTAATGAGATCTGGTATTTTTAAATGCTAAAAGAACTAAGTTAAGAAAAGAGTCAAATTAGAGTTTTTGGCTATAATCAAAACTTCATAACAAAATGAAAAGTCCAATTTTTACTTATATTTATTAAGTTGAAAAGTGCTTTAGGTCAATGATCCACTTGAACTGAAAATGTTTCAATATGAATAACTCTCAGAAAATAAATCACTAGCAACACAAAATGATATAATCACTGCAAACAGACTAGGCAGCAGATACCTGGCTAGTTTACTCCACACAAATGAAAAATAGAAATACTATTCAACGATATGACAAACTATATACACTAAGTGACAAAAACTATTTTAAAAACAGATGAAAAAGTATGGTTAATTTCCCCACAAGGCATTTATTTGTACTGTATAAATATAAAGAAATTTAAAGCATTTACTCTGTTTATAACAGAATTTGAATAAAAGACAGGAATAATTAGAAGATGTTCTTAATGACGCAAAGCCATTAACTTTTAGTTCTTCTGAGAAATTATTTAACCACAGCCATAAACTTAGCCATAACCACTTAACCATAAAAGTGCTATTTAAGAGCTGGAGTCAAGTTAACCTTTATTTATATCCACTACTGAAAATGAAATTATAGCTAGTCAGCCAGGGTATCTTTAAAAGAAGCACAAAACAGGGTGAGAGTAAAAGTGCACTAGTGAATTAACTGTAAATAACATATAGAAATAAAGGGTAAAATAATTACCTAAAGATGGAAGGTAAAGTAAAAAAAAGTACTAAAAAGTATTGAAAAGGGGGCCTTAAAGCCTATTGATGATCAAGGAAAGAAATTGGTAAGAGGAAGGAGGAGAGGAGCAATATAAATGTCTGCTATATTTGAAGGAAGAAAAGGAAGAGAGGGAGGAAGGGAGGTACGGAGGGAGGGAGGGAGGAAGGAAAGGAGGGAGGGAGGAATGAAGGAAGAAAAGGAGGAGGGAGGGAGGGGAAGGAAGGAAGGAAGAGAGGAGGAGGGAGGGAGGGAGGAAGGAAGGAAGAGAGGGAAGGAGGAGGAAGGAAGGAAGGGAGGAAGGAAGGAAGGAAGAGAGGGAGGAAGGGAGGGAGGGAAGGAAGGAAGGAAGAGAGGGAGGAAGGGAGGGAGGAAGGAAGGAAGAGAGGGAGGGAGGGAGGAAGGAAGGAAGGAAGGAAGAGAGGGAGGAAGGGAGGGAGGAAGGAAGGAAGAGAGGGAGGGAGGGAGGAGGAAGGAAGGAAGGAAGAGAGGGAGGAAGGGAGGGAGGAAGGAAGGAAGAGAGGGAGGAAGGGAGGGAGGAAGGAAGGAAGAGAGGGAGGAAGGGAGGGAGGAAGGAAGGAAGAGAGAGGAAGGGAGGGAGGAGAAGGAAGGAAGGAAGAGAGGGAGGAAGGGAGGGAGGAGGAGGAAGAGAGGAAGGGAGGGAGGGAAGGAAGGAGGAAGAGAGGGAGGAAGGGAGGGAGGAAGAGAGGGAGGAGGGAGGGAAGGAAGGAAGAGGAGGAAGGGAGGGGAGGAAGGAAGGAAGAGAGGAGGAGGGAGGGAGGAAGGAAGGAAGGAAGAGAGGGAGGAAGGGAGGGAGGAAGGAAGGAAGAGAGGAAGGGAGGGAGGAAGGAAGGAAGAAGAGAGGAGGAAGGGAGGGAGGAGGAAGGAAGGAAGAGAGGGAGGAAGGGGGGAGGAAGGAAGGAAGAGAGGAGGAGAGAGGAGGAGGAAGGAAGGAAGAAGGGAGGGAGGGGAGGGAGGAAGGAAGGAAGAGAGGGAGGGAGGGAGGAGGAAGGAAGGAAGAGGGGAGGGAGGAGGAGGAAGGAAGGAAGGAAGAGAGGGAGGGAGGGAGGAGGAAGGAAGGAGAGAGGGAGGGAAGGGAGGAGGAAGGAAGGAAGAGAGGGAGGAAGGGAGGGAGGAAGGAAGGAAGGAAGAG